>NC_091742.1:82223426-82328426 GCF_043380555.1 Nothobranchius furzeri
ATATAATTCATTGTTGGGCGGGAAAAAAACACTAGTGCACCATTTCTAGGAACTAGCAGTGAGCTACATCACAGCTGAGCTTCAGATGGCAGGCTTTGGAAGGTTATTTCCTGATATTTGGACATGTCTCCTCTTAATAGCTAACAGCAACACGGCTCTTTCACTCTGCAACGTGGATGTTTTATCTCAACAAATACCACAAGTCTGAAGATATTATGCTGTGTGGTGAAGTTGCTAATGCTAACAGTTAGCTTCTACTAGCTGATACACGCTCAGCACTCTTGGAAACTAATCCAACAACAGCTTTCTCCATTGTGAATCAAGATGGGTGAGTCCATGAATGTTAAGTGACAGTGTGACATAGATCTGTCAGGATTTTCTAATCCCAGAGTTTCACTGTCTATTTTCTATCAGAAGATAATGGAGGAGATAGGTGTAGGAGACTATTTTCATGTTCAGCCTGCATGGAAAACTCAGAGTGACTGATTATAATCAGAAACTTTTTCAAAGTTCCACACCTTTAATTACTCTCTCATTATCACGAGCATTGATAACTACTGCAGCCCTTTTTTTTTTGTAGTCCATTATATCCAATTTTTTTTGTCTGGACTTGCTTATAAACTGATTTAAACAAAAACACACAATTCATGCTGCACGACAACTAAAAAAACCTCATCAATGCAAAGCCTTACAACAAAATGCAGACACAACCTGCATGCAAAAAGAAAAATAGAGACAATGTGCGCGTTTACTTGCAGCCAGTAACCGTTTTAAAACCTGAATATTCACAATAACCCGGTTCCGCACGGCCATGTAAACACCGCCAAAAACCCGGACATGCTCATAACCGGATTTTTAAAAACCCGGTTACTACACCTGGGGTAACCCTTTTCTAACCCAAATGTTTGGTCGTGTAAACGCATATCTGGATATCCCCATCAAAGCGTGTGTTCTGCGCATGCTCTGTTCGCAAGGAATCTTGGTCTTTTGAGTAGCGAGACGTCTTGTATGCGCCAGAACACCGGAAGTAAACAACAAGTTGGGAGCAACATGGCGAGTCGCGGTAAGAGCTGCTGGTGGGTCAATACCAGCACTAAAGCGCAAACAAACGCGGTCGCTATCTCTTCCGAACTGGGAAACATGTTGTTTTCACCGATACCGGAACAAGAAGAACCGGAAATGACGCATATTGCGTCTTGACGTAGTCCATACGTCCTGACGCTACCCCACCGTCGCATTTAAATCGGGTTAAGCAAGTTAGGGGTAACTCTTTCTATTTATGCTTGTAAACGGGTGATTCTGATCAACTCAGAAACCCGAATACCGACCTTAACCCGATCATAACCCGGATATTGGCTGCATGTTAACGTAGTCACAGAGATGATCCCCCACCCCCAAATGCCTTCTGCTAGCCCAGTGTTGTTAGCATTGTGTTCACATAATTCATGGGTGTGTTGCAACTGATCTTGCCACCTCAATACTCAGTTTTAATAATGCAGTTGCATACTTTTCTAATATCCTGCAGCCCTAAACAGATTTTATTTTTAAAGTGTTTCAAGAGCATTTCCTGGAGCGGTGCATCTCCCTGTTTACTCTTTTTTTTCTCTTGTGTGGAGATTCCATTTTAGCAGCGTTTAAAGGTTGCTGTCTGTATATGTTTGTGCAGAAATGCTGGTACCTCAGCATTTTGCTTTCCTGCAGGGAGTAACCTGTGTTAAATGAGATGCAGCCACAGCCCCCCCACCTCCCGCTGTCTGGGACGCGCACACACACACACACACACACACACACACACACACACACACACACACACACACACACACACACACACACACACACACACACACACACACACACACACACACACACACCACACAGCTGAAAGCCCACCGTGCTGTAAGGATACATTAAAGCTGATCCACATTATCATAATTGAGGTGTCTGCTGAGCCTGTTTGTGTACTTCTGTGTGTGTGCATGTGCACAGACTACTGTACAGGACTCCGTGGGGAATACAGACACCAGAGAGAGAGGGGCCTTTAATGCCAGGCAGACACACACTTTCATCTTTTAGCTTAACATCACAATAGAAGACGGGCTTATCTAAAAGGTGTGTTTGTGTTTGCATCGCACCGTCGTCTGGGATAGCCTCGTGAAAGCATTATTACACTGATCTAGAAAGCATATCAACATCACAAGGCTCTACATGAAAAACACACTAGCTTCACTTTTTTCTTTACGTATGAGGAAAAATGCCAGATAGTGCAGTTCTTACTGGGAATTTAGTCATTTTTGTCCACACAGAGCAGCTTCACAGGGAAACAACAGGATCTATGTTGTGATTTAAAGCTGTAATTAAAGGCTTCTGATGACCTCACACCCCAGAGTGTGATGTCAGACTGCATCATGACAACACAGCAGCCCCTGACTTGGGCAAACTCATCAGCGTAAGTGCTTTTATTTAACAGGTTCCTGTTCACAATGAACAGAATGAGAATTAGATCCCTGCAGCCCAGATTTCATTAATGTAATGCTGCCTGATATGATGCAAAAGCTGTAGAGAGACGTGTGCTTGAAAAGTAAGGTTTTAATGAAATAACATTGTAACATAAGGATGGTATTTGAGTCAGTCAGCAATTTAAATTTGACCTTTTCTTTATACAAAGTGGGGCTGGGCGATATGGCCTAAAATTAATATCACGATATATTGAGGATGTCACCTCGACAACGATAAGTAGACGATAACTACAGGTATGTGCAGAAACAAAAGTTGTCCACTAGATGGGGCTGTCACATGTATCGCGTCGAGTCACATTTTTACGTGACTCGAGGTGGCACAGCTTCTGAAAGGGACATGAATGCTGCCAATCTACACACATATTTTCAATTTTTTATTATCAAATATATTGACATGGGAAAAATGATCAAGATAAGAGTCAGAAATTTCAGTAACGATACATTTTCGATTTATTGCCCAGTACTAATACAAAGCAAATTGTACAAACATTATTTAAAAATTAAACAGTTTGAAAACAAAAAAAGTCTAAGTTTGTTGTTTTGAGCAAAATAATATATTGTTATTGATTTAAAAATGTCTGCTAATGTTACATTTTGCAGTTTTAGACTTGTTTTTGGTAAAACCATTTTATGTTTGAAAATTTGAACAAAAACTCAATTAGTTCAATCGTTTTCCAGTTAAGCAGGACTTCTTTATCTCCTCGGTAAAACCACCTGGTTCCCTCTGAGGGATCTAGATCTGTTCAAAGCTAGATAAGTTAACTCGTAATCCCTCTACAAGTTTAAGGTCAACGCTAATACCTCCATCCAGTTGGATGTGCCAATGATTTATCCAAGTTAAGAAACATAATAGTCTGGTGACTGAAACAGTGATGTAGGCAAACATGCCATTGCAAAGAAGTGGTTGAATATCTGTAAACCATAGATGGTTGTATTCCAGTAGACATGCATTTGCATTGCTGGACACCACAAGGCTATTGAGACAAATGTGCATTTATCTTAACTGTTATTGTTTTTAAAATTCAACCAGTCACTGAGTTTAGCTTGCAGGCGAGCATGAAAATAGTCTTCTACCCCTACTTCCTGCATTAGTCGCTGATAGAACATAGACGAGGAAGCACTTAAAAGCCTGTGACATTAGCATGGCATAATGTCAAATTAACATTCATGGATCCATCTTGACTTGCAACAGGGAAGGCTGTTGTTTTAGCATCCAGAAGAGACCAATAGAAGCTAACTGTTAGCATTAGAAACTTCACCACACAGCAGAACTGCTTCAGGCTTGTGTTATTTTTGAAGATTTAACATAAACGTTGGAAAGAAAATGAAGTCGTGGTAAAGTCGTGTTGCTGTTAGCCAATCAGAGGAGAGATGTCAGAATATCAGGAAATAAAAACCTTGCCATCTTCTGCTACCCTTTGCTCTGGCGAAGTTTTACTTTCCATACCATTTTATTTGTTGAGCGCATTTAACACAGCATTACAGCTGAAACAGGAGCACCAGAGCTTTCTTCCCAGGGGTTGTTTCATTTACACTAGACCACTGCAGAGGTGTTAAAAAATCTATCCCAATAATAAACACATTTTAGTTTTTAGAATATAAAACAATTACCTCTCCTTTTGAATTATAACTTTAAACACTAAACATGTATAACATTGTTAACTGGTCTCCTTTGCACATTTGTGCTTACCTTATAAGCACAACCAACATAAATAGGTGTTTTCACCACAGGCGTGTGGACTTACACAGTTGTATTAATCAAGTTAAAATCCTCAGCTGCTAAACTAATAAAGACCTGAATGGAAAAGAGTAAATGGGCTGTTTGGGTGTCATTATGTAGAGATTAGCTTCTAAACCAAAGGGAAATAAAAGTAAACAAAGAAGACTCTTAAAGGTTGTGTGGACTTATCCTACTTGACATATGGGGAAGTCATCCTGTGTGTGTGTGTGTGTGTGTGTGTGTGTGTGTGTGTGTGTGTGTGTGTGTGTGTGTGTGTGCTTAAGAGGCACTGTAGAGGCGTGACAACAGCTAATAAGCTTTAACTTTTGAACCTTACTTTGATAATGAGTTTTTCTAAATCCTGTGTGCTGGTTGTATTGTGCAGCAGGGAGGTCGTAGCTTAATGAAACACTGAGGTAATGTACTGCTTATGTTAGCTGTGTGTGTGTACTGCTCTTACTGAAACCATCGACATAAATATATGGACAATGACAGCAAGTCATTTTGCCCAACAATTGCACAAAAAATATCCAAAAAAGAATACACACACACAGAGACTCAAAATCCCGGAACAGTTTCCAGGCCAGGCCGAGGCTCAGACTGAGGCCTTTCCACGGAGCTAGCTCTGTGGTCACGTGGGTCTGATGCTCATTAATTATACAGAATTTTAGGCTTTTAATACACTTAAACAGAAGGGTGAGAAAAAAATTCACCCCCTCACAGTTGTCATGAGTGTAAACTAGATCATTTAAACCAAAAACATGTTCTAGTACCAGGCTGTAAACATGTTTATTTCTGCTGTGAAATTGGTATTTTAAACATGGGAGTCAATGAGGATTTGCTCGCTTCTGACACCAGCCCCCAGCGGATGAGGGTGGAACTGCAATTTATTTCACTTCCGGGTTTGACTCAATTTCAGAGCTGCATTGTGGGGGCCTGATTGAAACACACACATAGAAAGGTTAATGAAGGGAGGTTGTTGTGCACAAAAAGAGTGTATAAGAACAGGAGGAGGGACATGTTAGCCTGTTACACACTTAGCAGATGCTGCAAAATTCTCTCAGACCGGTTGGGTGTTTTATCTACTTTATTGGCATAATAAATGATTAACATAATTAATGTTTTACTTACAGGACCAAGGGAGCTGTTATCTACCTGCCAGTGTAAACATTCCTCTCTTCACTAGTTAATAAACCATGCCATATGAACCACCGAGATGTAGAAAGGCAAATCTACATCTTCTAACTTGCCACAGTCTATAGAGTTCTTTTCAATTATGTAATCAATGTAACCCCAAGGCTTTCAGCAGAAACACTAAAACATGGAAATGCAATAAAACCAGCAAAAACCAGGCAGATTTTCATGACTATGCAAAATGCTAAAGATTGATTGGTTGCTAATGATAGTGAGTGGTGTGATTTATTAAAGCTCTGTCTTTGTGTTAGAATAATGCATGCAATGACACTTAACCTAAATCCACTGGAGTTTGAGTTTTTGTGGGAAAAGCATATTTGTATCATCTGAAGTTTAAATCAAATCAAATTTTATTTATAAAGCACTTTTCATCCAGCTGATGCAATTCAAAGAGCCTTACAGAATAAAAGTGGTTTTATTAGTAGGGTTAGGGTTAACTGTTACTTTCAAGTCTAAAATAAGAAAGAGACCTGTCATAAAAACATGCATGTATGAGAATCTGCTGTGTCATTATGCATTCATCAGTAAACTGTGTTCTTAGTTGCTGTTCGTATAGAACAGGGGTTGGAAACCCTGCTGGAGAGCCACTGTCCAGCACGCTTTAGTTGTTTCCTGGCTTCAACACAGTTGATTTGCCTGTTCAGCAGCTCATCAGGCCTGTTAATCACCCGGGGTCTCATTTCTAAAGCTAGCTTACGCACAAAACGGGATTGGAAAACTGCGTAAGCAACTTTCCACGCAAACTTTGGGATTTATAAAAAAAAAGCAGCGGAAAAATGTGCGCAACTTTAAGTTGACCAAGGATCTGGCTTACGCACCTTTTGGACATAGAGAGCACCTGCAGGGCTGAGAAGGGTATAATTATCAATTCCAGCAGAGTTATCACTTGCACCGCTTCATGTGCTCACAGAACAAGCAAACCACCCCCCACCCCCCACCCCCTAATTTTTCCGCCTCACAAGTACCTCAGTTTCTGCTTTGGTGAAATAGCGCTTCCTTGATCCGCGGTCACCATCGTTAATGGTGAAATGCTGCTACGAGCCGGCTTATGTATATGCATGAGATCCACAAGGCACTTTGCATTGACCATTTATGGCAGAAAGTGGGCGTGTGGAGGGCGGGTTGTGATCCAGAAACAGCTGAGAACCTTTCTAGGTAGTTTCTGATTTATAAAGTGGACATTGCGTGCAGCTGTGCGTACTCCCTGTTTTATAGGGCACAAACCTACTTGGCTTAAATACTTTTTTTTTTTTTTTGCTGAGCTTAAGTATGGTTTTAGTAAGTATTCTATGCAATGTTTGATAAATGAGACCCCTGCTGATTAAGACCAGGTGTGTTGAAGCAGAGAAACTTCTAAAACATGCTGGATAGTAGCTCTCTAGGACTGGAGTTTCCTACCACGATATAGAACTACTTGTATTGACAGTATTAATCCTCACCACATGCACTATTTAAACAACAAAAATGGCAGCAGTTTAATATATTTGTCTGGTTAGGGAGAGTTTTACAAATGACCTTTCTAAGCTTGAATGGTGAAATAAAATCCCTTGTTGAGTGTATGATAACATGTTCTGGTCATGCTTCTTTGTATTTCTGAGTGTACACACACACACACACACACACACTCAGTGTCACACTGGATGACACAGTGTGGTTTTGTTTGTTTTTAGACTGCTGGGGTCATTTGCATCAGGAATGTGCAGGGAGGTTTTACATGTCGTTGTTGTACTTGGAACAGTGAGGTGTTCAGTAAAACCTGGAAATACCTTTTTTATAGAAATGAAATATAAGATATCTAAAAATGTGTTATTTACATTTTCAGGAGCTTTAATTTAGATGACTTCAAAAGGCTGACCTCTTCAAATCGGTGGCTGACCTTACTCTTCCGTGTTATTGCTGCCAGACAATGCATTGTACTTATTTTACCTTTGCATTGCCATTCGTCCATGGTAACTCTCCATTTGGTTATGGTGCCAGAAGCTGCAGGTACAATTGATCACAGATGGAAATTGTGGCATCAACAAGTCAACTCTATTTCGTGATTTTGTTCCGCTCAGAAACTGAACAAGGTTCATTCACTGTGCAGCTTGAAATCACCTGGGGTCTCATTTATCAAACATTGCGTAGAATCCTTACTAAAACCGTACTTAAGCTCAGCAAAAAAATGTACTTACGCCAAGTAGGTTTGTGACCTATCAAACATGGCGTACGCACAGCTGCACGTTTCATAAATCGGAGACTAACGAGAATGTTTCTCAGATGCATTTTAGTCACGTCCTGCCCTCACCACGCCCACTTACTGCCATAAATAGTCAATGCAAAGTGCCTTGTGGACCTCATGCGTATACATAAGCTGGCTCGTTGCAGCAGTCCACCATTAACGATGGCGACCGCAGATAGCCTCTCAATATTTAAAAATCATCTGCCAATTTTAAAGTCGTGTGATCCGAGCTTTAGGATGCAGGTGAACATCTTGAGAACTACTACAAAGAGCACAGCAGCACCAAGAATAATGCTGAAGATTTCCCCAACTTTTGGTGACTCAGCCACATTCTAATAGATCATCTAGATAAGGACACATCAATACATTTGACTTTGTTAAATATGTTTGTTTCAAATAGAATCTTACATTTAGTGTATGCCATAGTATTTTTAAATGGTTTTTTTCCTTTTTAAACACTGTGTCTGATTGTTTTATGTGTGTGTTTCTGCACAGCCTACCAGTATGAAGCAACACAGGCCTCAAAGCTATCAAGCCCTGATAGAGAAGTCCAACAACGGGTATAGCTAGTGTTATGAAAATAATGTAGACATGGAAGTTTATGGCAACAGATGCTTTGTTTCATACTCGGGAGCTGAAGTCGTTTTCTGACCCAAGCCCTTATAAGAACATGCAGCTCTGAGTATTTGTCTGATGTTGCTGCTACTTAAATATGCAGCCTCCAAATCTACTCTAACTCTTCCCCGTCATGTTGATTTACAGCTAAAAGACATCCAAGGACAAAGCTTTCCTTGTTAGGTCAGCCATACACACCACACACACACACACACACACACACACACAAACACAAACACAAATGCACACATTCAAACACACAAAGATTTTAGCATTTACCAGGAATGAGCTTAGAGTCATTAATCTTGCTTTGGAGCAAACCAGCTAAATTCAACCCTGTGTAGACTCTTAAGTATTCATGTTAATGCACACACACACACACATACATACACGCACGCACACACACACGCACGCGCACGCACACACACACTGAAGCTGACCAGTAGTAGTCTGCTCTGGTCTGAATCTCTCCCATGTTGTTTTTTCCACAGCTAAAGGAAGCTCCTCTTTCATTGTTATTAAAGAGTAGGTGTAACCTAAGCTCCTCCCTCCAGGTGAATGCCCTCATACAGGTGCAACCGCATGTTTGCGTGCTTCCTTTGTACAGAAATGCAAAAATCACTGCACAAGGAATTGGCAATGCAGCGTCACTAAAATGCAACCAGTTTGCTTTTACTAACGGTTTGTTCGTCCTTGTTTGCTTTTATTTAGAAATTTGCTTGTTTATTGCACAAAAACACAATGAAAAACACGTGGGACACATGATCGTTGAGGAGGTAAACGAGGGGTCTGTGGTGTGAAGCTGCTTCAGCTAAGATAAGGGATTTTAGGCCTTGTGTGGATTATAAGGGTAGGGGGTAAAAGAGATTAAAACAGTTCCTTCTGATTGTCAGTGTGAATAAAAACCTTGTTTTTCACCCACTAATCAGAAAGTTACTGCTTTTAAATGTATATGATCTTCTGTTTTTGTGCTATCTTGCTTATGCAATGGTGCTTTAGCATCATGCAGGAAAGTCAAATACAATTAGCAGGAAATTTCTGAGTCTGCACACAAAGGGATTGTTCCAAGAACATTTAAAGGCACAGAAATGTTTTAAATGTGATCTCTTTTCAGTTTGTGTGCACAAGCATTGCTTTGAAGCTTCCTGCTACAGCGTTGGATTCTCAATAGAAGTGTTAAAACCTTTGCCTTCCAAACACCAAGCATTGTTGTCGAGAAGACAAGGAGAACAAAATAAAAAAAAGAAATACAATCTCCACCTTTTATGTTCCCAGGCTAGTGCTAACATTGTAGTAAAGCTACAGTAGCTTCACACAGGACACCTTGTTGTGTGGATATTTCTGGTGCTCTCAGAACATGAATAAATGGTCTCAGTAGCCAAACAAGCCAAAAAATTAAAGAACAAGTCACCCCCTAATCAACCTTTTTGCTGATACAGTATATTTGTATTTTAGTGCATCTTATTTAAAACCTAAATATTCTACCTAAAACCATCAGTGTAGCACCCTCTTCAGGTAAACACTCTGCACTACACTTGGATTTGAATCAGCTGGTACGTGTGATGGAAACTACACTGCCACTGTGCCAAAGGCTGCTGAGCCTCGGCCACGCCTCCAAAGCGAGTTGGGGTCAGAATAGCAAGCTAGTGTGAACCGGGTTTAGCAGGTTAGCAGCATTCACAGATGAGAATTTGCTGCCATCCCAGCTTTCATTTCTCCGTATGAGGTGTGTGTGTGTGTGTGTGTGTGTTAGCAGCCTGATCCTTCGACAGCGAATCTCGAGGAAGTCAGGGTATAACTTGGTTCACCAGGCAGCGCCTCCTTTTGGTGCATTTTTCAAACAGGAAGTTTGTGTGGATTAAATGTCTGCTAGGGGGTGACTTGCTCTTTAACAAATTCCTTTAATTGAATTGGTGAGAAATCTTTTGTACATTTTAGGGTTTTGTTTGCGGATTGAGCGTTCAGGTGGAATAGACAAGGTTGTAATAATGTAGACAAGTTAAAAGGACAGTTTCTGATCTCTGGGAAACGAGCTTAGTGGATGCTTCGAGAGGAGCGAGATAAGAGAGAAAGTCAGAAGGTCTTGTAGACTGATGGCATCTTGAGAGGCGCCTCACCGCTTTTTGTGTGCAGCTCACTCCGTCTCTTCCCTTGGGTTTAATCGGCAAACAGTGGGTTAGAGCCGATCCAGGGGGAGGACTATCATCAGTGGACATTAATCTGTTAGACAAGGGCTTATTAGATAAGGCGGCCCACCCCTGCTGGCCTACATGGTGGATGGAGCCGGCCCTGACAGACAGAGAAAGGGGAGCATTACTCATTGGGGAGGGCATGCTGAGGAGAAACGGTGATTTAACTTTAGCTTTTTTCCTGAGTGGGGGGCAGAAAGTGATGGAGGCAAAGAAGGGAGGGATTTATTTCTGTTTGATTTGACGGTCAGGAAAATTAAAGGCAGCAGAGGGATGGACTGCCTCTGTTTGGAAGGTCAGCAGTGGTTATAAGTTCAGTGTAAGCTGGTTCAGTCCATGTCAGTGTTAAAGCTCTTTGCTGTGTGTGTGTCGTTTCTCACTATCTCTGTCCACACACACACACACACACACACACACACACACACACACACACACACACACACACACACACACACACACACACACACACACACACACACACACACACACACAGACGAGTGATCTTTAGTGCTGATTACATAACAACACAGCAGCTCTCCACTGTGTCTCCTCGGGCAAAAGGAAGACGTGACGACATGACGTATCTCAGAACTTCACGTCGGTCTTTTCCTTTGCCCAGCTGCATTGACGTGTCTCGTTTCTGTTCTGAATGGTGGATCTGCAGCAGAAAGCAGCTGAAGTCAAAGGACCTCACCCGTGACTGGCTGCTGCTGAGTCATACCTCTTTGCTCTTGCATTTATTAAGTCATGACAATAAATCACAATGTGGTATGGGCGGCTTTTCAAACGCGTTTGTTCACATTTGTCCTAATCAAAAATTCTGTTCTTACTTCCTAAAGTACTGAGTAGTGAGGCCGGGCACACTCGAGGACTGTGGGGCTATTTTTGCACTGATTTTAGCACCAGATTGATTGATATATGTGTGCACTTGGATTTTTCTGCAATGGTAAACAAATAGTGCAAAAATATGCATGCAAGACAAAACTGAACAAAGGATTAAAGCATCATCAGCAGGAACGCCCGTCCCTTACGACTTGTTTGGACCAATCAGGCGTTATTCTATTCTGCTTTAGTGGAGCTGGTCTGTGTGAAAATGTTAAAGATGTTTTATTTGTTGTTTCTGTCTGCAACGTTTTAATAAGACTTGATTTAATGTAAGGCCGCATGATATGGTATGACTTCATTAGCTCTTTAAGGTCAATCTCATTCCTCCTTATCAAATCAGCATGTTTTAGCAACATGATGGAGTCATAAATGTGGAACGTTTGTTCAGATGCATTTTACCATAAGCTTTGTTAGCCTCCTCACTTAAGCATCACACGCTTACAGAACAGATTCTGTTTTGTAAGCTTTTTAAGTAAAGTCCCACTAGCTGTCACGCTGGTGTGTGAAATTTGCTCATTTGTTAACCCATCCTATAGGGTAGGGCTGCAGACGCAGGCGCACACGGGAACTATGTGGTGATCTAAGCCCCTAATCAAATAGCCAGTGACATTTGGAAAACGATAATCTCTTGCAGCAGGACCCCCCGTGGTCTGCATCTGGAAACTGATGGTGGCTGGTGGATTCCTCTGTGCAGTTTGTGTCGGGTACCCTTAACTTTAGATGAGAACACGCTGAGTCCGACATTACTGCAGGGCCTGCGATGGGACACTGGTGATGACTTGTGGCACTCACAACCTTTATCCGACACTAAAGTAGCACAAGGGGGTCTGTATGTCACACATAAACACGACACTACACAACAGTGGTGATGGTCATTCTGCTCAGTCGTTGGCTTTTGTCAGACACTGGACCTGGAAACAAGCATCGAGGCAGCAGGCAGAAGACTCTGGAGCAACCACTGCCATTAGCCAGTCGGTGACCAGCAGGGTTTTCAGAATAGTTCGATACGTTTCGAACCACAACGAAGCAGGTACTGAAGAGTAGTGGGAAAACACCGACCTGTGCTGCTGGAAATGACTGTCCAACATAACCAAACCTAACCGAGTCACACTGAGTAGTGATTAGGAAAAGGAGCAAACATGTCTTAAACATTTGTGTAAAAATCAAGTTTTTAAAAAGTTCTTTTCTTGCTGCAGAATATCTGACAGACACTCTGCTGTTATGAGGAAATAAGCAGTATGTTACATCCCACATAAATACTCAGGCCCTGTCCACACGTAGCCGGGGATCTGCCAAAACGTAGATATTTTTCTACGTTTTGGCCTGTCATCCACACGAAAACGGAGTTTTTTCACACGAAAACAGATCTTTTTAAAAACTCTGGCCAAAGTGAAGATCTGTGTTTTCTCCGTTTTGGGTGTCTGCGTGTGGACAGACAAAACCGGAGTTTTAAGGTCCGCAACGTCACTTTCCGCGACAAAAAAATGCTGACATCACGTGTGCGACCTGTGTTTACACTAGCCGACATCATGGAAGCCCTCAGAGCTGCGCTCTGTCACTACCCGATCCATCAATTGTCCAAGCGCTTTCTGCTTGTTTGTTTTTGCAAGCGGAATTACTGCTCCTTGCTGAAGACCACAGACGAAGGACGAGGTTAAGAACGGGGAAGTACTGCCGCCTACAGGTCTGGCATGTCCTTAACAACGTATTTATCCGGGTAAGTGTGGACAGAGTTTTTTTTTTAAAACGAGGTGGTGTGGATGCAAGTTTTTGGAGGGGGGGGGGGTATTCGTTTTTAAAAAAAACCCGGCTACGTGTGGACTAGGCCTAGGTCTTACAGTCACCTGATGCATACCTACTTTATTCTAACGTTGCATCACCATGACTGGAGACTTGTTCCTCTTATCTCATTTCTGGGGTGTCCAATCCTGGTCCTGGAGGGCCGGTATCCAGCAGGTTTTGTGGTTTTTCTGCTCCAACAGGCTTGATTCAGTGGTTGAAACACCTGTGCAGCAGCTCATCAGGCCCTGCAGAAGCCTATTAATTAGCTGCTGATTGAAATCAGGTGTGTTGAAACAGAGTTCAAACTAAAACATGCAGGACGCCGGCCCTCCAGGACCAGGATTGGACACCCCTAAAGGCTCTAGTCACCAACCCTGCATGAGCTGGTCTGGTTTCACTATAAACAATAAGAAGAAGAATCGGGTTAATTCATTTTAATTGGAAATGTGATAAAAGATTGGGTTGGTCCATGCAGATTTGGTGCTAAATAGTTATTTGGGATTTTTTTTTTTACTTATCTCTGATGACATGACATTTGGTAAATACAGGTGAGCCTTTATCATTGTTATTTTTATCTGCGATACTTGCACAGGAAACTCTGCTTCTGTTTTCTCGTTGTTGTTTGCAGCCACGAGACCACCTGCTCTCTAGATGTAGTACCACTTCCTGTTCTCTGTAGATCTTTGATCCATGCCTTCTTGTATTCTCCACTTTCCTTCGAAGAATAATCAGGGAAAATGAAGTTCTTAAAAACTGTGGAACACACACACACACACACACACACACACACACACACACACACACACACGCACACACACACACCCTGTCAGAACCCAAGCCCCCGGACCGGCCCCACCCCCGCTAATCGGCCTCCATCTTGGACCACATTTCCCAGCATGCTCCTCGCGGGAAGACCCGGCACTCTCCCAGTCACACCCAAGCCTATATATGGAAGACGCCGCACCGGCTCTTCACTCAGTCATCGTTTCATTGAAACCCATGATCAGAGTTCTCTACCAAATAATCCAGACATCAAACATCTTTACCAAGCTCAACTCCCGTACCCAGTCGACCATCGTGACACACACACACACACACACACACACACACACGCACGCACGCACGCACGCACGCACACACACACACACACACACACACACACACACAGAACTTAGTTAAACCCATTAGAGAGGTTTCCTGCACAACCCAAAACAGAGGATCTCGCCATTGTATTGGAGATGGTGTCAGGAAGGAAAGCCCCGCCTCCTTGTTTCCCCTCATCGCCCAGAGTGACAATGATGTCGCAAAGACCCTGGAGCTGCAAGGCATTATGGGAAATGGCCTTTGGATCCGTGCACACACACACACACACACACACACACACACACACACACACACACACACACACACACACACACACACACACATGAACACGCTTATTTTGTGTTTGTTTCACTCAAGGAAAAAGGTGTAAAAACATAAAATAGAAAGTTGGAGGGACATTTAGCTCCAGACTTTATGGATCTCTCTCTCTCTCTCTCTCTCTCTCTCTCTCTCTCTCTCTCTCTCTCTCTCTCTGTGTGTGCTTGTGTGTGTGTGCGCGTGCGTGTTGCAGTGCTCAGTGTAACCTCAATTTGTCTCATCACAGTTCTGTTAAGCTTAACAGAATCTCATCAGAATAGACTATTGTGCTGTTGGACACATGGTGCATGTTCATGTCCCCATGTGTCCCTGACACGATTTACTATAAATGTAACAATTTTAGCTTCCACGTTGTTGTTTTAAATACAGATTAAAAAGGGGAGACATACTTCCCATCTAGGTATTTACATCATGAGGATGCTGCAAATAAACATAAAAACCTGCATTATTTTTCTTACTTGTCTTTAACTTTGGAGGTTTGTTGTATTTCCTGCATGCTCAGACTATTTCTCATGTAACACTTCTCATTTCTGTCAGCTAATGATGCCTTTAATGTAATAATAAAGCATGCACCTGACTGACAAATAATTAATTAAATAAATACTGTTAGCATGCTTTATTCATACATTAACTATATCATTTGCACATGATTTTGCCTAAGAACTAGAGGTGGGAATGGATAAGTTTTCATCAGTATCAATGGCATTGTCCATTCTGTCTATTGATCCAATTCCCTTGTCAATTCCAGTGTAGTTAAACAGGTGGCAAAAAACTAACTGCGCACAGCTCCTGCATTATAACTGTCAGCTTATTTATGATAAATAATCACTTGTACCTGTATCGGTTGTAAATATCATTCCAAATGTTCTCCTTTAAGCTCCCTGTGAAGGCAGAGTCATCTTCTGGTTCGGTGCTGTGTTGCTGTAGTTTTAGTAGAGTGGGACAAATCTCACCACAGGTCATCTTTGTGTCTGGAGTCTGCTAGTGTGGAGGTGTGTATATCAGGCTAATGACGCTAACATGATAAACAGTGTTAGCTGATTAGTTACCCGCAGTATTAACAGGAGAGGGCGTGTGAACGTCACCCCTGCTGCTGGTTGAAGTTAACTAGTCTGGAGCGGGTCAAGACATGCCCAAAGGCTTTTGTACATTCGTAACGCTTCCTCTGCTTTGCAATTATTGCAAGTTACCCTGTTGTCATGCTTTCTTGTAAAAACTAACCAAACTTTTGAGCGTTTGTGCCGCTTAGACATCATGTATCCTGCTTCCATAAGCCACGCAACGTGCGCAGTGACGTCTTTCATGCCGACTGGGATTAGTGAGGGGAATCGCTTGCCAAAGTGGTGAACGATTCCTAGGAATTGAAACAATGGGAACTTTTCGATTCCCAATCCTACTAACAACACATTATTACTCTTATTCCCAAAAGTGTGCAAAAAAGAGAAAAAAAAAACACAAATTTATTTTCTTTTGTTAAGAAGTTCAAAGGTTAAACACAGATGTTTATATTTATATTAAACAACAATGTTAAATATGCAGAGAAAGCTCAGAATATTGTTGTCCTTTCTCTGAACGCCTGATGTTTCCTAATGTCAAGCTGACATCATCTTAACCAGACAGGCAAATAGAGATAATATATAACTGAACTCTTCCATTCATATCACAGCAGAGCAGACTCGGAAACCAAAAGACTGGTGCGGTTTCTGGGACTAAATCTCAATTTTTGCTTTGTTTACACAAATGTTTATCCGTGAGTGTAAACAAAAGCAGTTAGCAAGGAATCTCCTGCTGTCTCTGTGTCACGTAGGGAGTAGGGATTATTGACTTTGGGTCAAGAGTGAATTATGTGAGAGGCTGAGAAAAGAGATTAGATTTCTCCTATAGGGTGTTCATTGTAAATAAAAACATGTAACTCAGTGTTTTGTTTTATTTGGTATTTTTGTAGTTACACATTTTTGTCACACCATAAATACATAAATGGGTGTGAAAGTGACTTTTTTCATCACATCTTTTAGAAAAGTTCAATGTTGTATTAAAATGTAGAAAAACAATCTAATAAATGTATAAAATGAAATTTTAATATTTACATTAAATCTGAATACAGGAAGTGAAATCTACATTTATAGAATCAATGTTAAAAACAAAAAAATTGTATTCCAAAATAAATCTATTGAATCTAATTATTTAGATTTGGAATTTAATATGTGAAAATAAATTTAAATATGTAGAATCAATTATAATGGAGACATTTTTAAATATTCTGAATCTACTCTAAATATGTTAGATCTAAAGAAATAAAAAATATAGAAAGTTGAATATTTTGAGTAAAATAAAATATAAATTACTATCCAAATATTCTGAAATAAATATGATAAATTTGACTAAAATCTTATTTTTTCATTCATTTTTAAATGCAGAAGAAGTCAGTCTAAATATTTACAATTAAATCTAAATACATGAAGTAAGAAGCTTCAACTTTATAAAAACATGTAGAGGTTTTGAACTAAATATTTATCTAAATTTTTTATTCAAACTGCTTTAAATCAGAAGAAGCTTACTAAAATAAAGACTGGAAGATATCAACTGTATCACATTTTAGAGCTGGAGATTGTCTCTCCACAGTTAAAGAGACTCTTGCAATCTAACCATTAAAGACACTGAGATGTTAAACAGGGGATCTGTACGCAGCTTTTAATGTGATAGGTCTCTCTCATCTCACAAATTAGCACAAATCTAAATATTTAGTTTCCTCTTTTGCATTTTTTGTTTAAATTTGAGCATTCAGGCTTATATTTATACATTTATTTTATATATTACACTGTTGTTTCACAATCGACTCACTTTGCTGCATTATTTTAACACGAGATGTAAACACATTTCTTCATAAAAACTGAAAAGGATGGAGATGATTGTTTTGGATAGGTTTAGTTTTAATATACAATGAATATGTTGAGAAACTGCCCCTCCCACCTCCCTCCTGTAGGAATTCTGGCTTCACGTGTCAGGCTGGAGGCAATTTCAGGACGACATCTAATCAAAATGAGTGACACAGGTGTGTAGCAGGAAGGTGACGGAGAGGGGAAGGTAAACGCTGAATGTTTTCTTAAGATTAAAAGATTATATGTAGAAGCCGAAGCTCTGTTTGTGATAATGACTGCAGCAGCAGACAGGTGTTAATGTGAACCCCGTGATTACTGAAAAAATTCATTCTTGTAATTCGATCCACCGATTTTTTTCTCTCCTTATGAGTGTGTTTCTGTTTTGTTAAGGTAAAGGTTGAACTTTGTCTCACCTCTTCCTTCTTCCTCCTGGAACGTCTTCCTGAATTCACCCCCACTGTTTTATTAATCCTCTAAATGCCATTAACATTGGAGAACTGAGTTCTTGAGAACGCAGAGCTGTCTCTGTGTGTGTGTGTGTGTGTTTAATAGATCCTGCAAGGCCACAAGGGCTTAAAGTGTTTGTTTTTGTGTGTTGTCCATGAAGTCTCACCTGTTTTAGGATTACTATGCTTGCAGGTTAATTGCAAAATGAGTGTCATCACTGTCTCAAGGCTGAACACACACACACACACACACACACACGCTCACATGCATGCTCGTTCATCTGTTGGGTGCTTTCTCTGGCTGCACTTCATCACATTTTCGTCCGATTATTGAAATTCGCACCAGTGCACTGAAAAACCAAGTTAGTAATAATTAGTTTCATGCAGTCGCTCCTCTCAATGCTGATGTTTATCCATGTTAAAGCAGCTGTTGAAGTAAGTGCTAAACAGCCGTGGTTTGCAGCTCTTTCCACACGCTGCTTTTGTTTCAGAGACATTCAGGTTTTCTCTGGAAGTTTGTTGTTGTGACACATAAATATTCACATATTGACACACTGAATGTGATGTGAAAAGTAGGATGTTTGGGTTTCTTGTTTTGCAACATGTTTATTGATAATTCTTCCTGGGTTTTGCATATTTTAATACCACATATGTGCAAACATCTCAGTGCGGTCCACCGTGTAGAAACACACTCCTTGTCAATGTGAAGTATGCCAGAAATGTCATAATTTGTGCAGTTAAATGCAGTCGTCCCCAGAAAAATGAATACATTCACAGCTGTGGTGTAAGTGTGAAACCAGCGAGTTGGATGGAACTCTTTTCTGTAAAAGTGAGACTTGTTGATGGCGTTTTGTGATCAGTCACAGGGGACGATTTATTTTTTAAGTCATCCATTTAGATGTAATTAAAGCTTGAAATTGTGAATAATCAGGGTCGTGACTGACAGGTGTCAGATGCGGCTGCCTCCTGCCATGGGCGTAATTTTGGGGGGTGACAAGGGGGACATCCCCCCCACACACACACACACTTTTTCCAAAGTCAAGTTTTGACCCTGCACGTTTTACCATCCAGAAACAATATTACGCTATATTAAAATGACACTGGTTGAGCTCTAGGACCAAGCGGAAAACAACCATTTGTGTTGAAGCCTGTTTCCCATTAGAACATACTGTAACCCCCACCCCCCCACCGTGTCTCCCCCACTTCTAAAGTGAAAATTACGTCCATGCCTCCTGCTTAGTCCAGGAAAAGCTTCAGCCTCACGATAAAAGTCTTAGAGCCTGGAAGATGGGGTAGCAGAGATGCTCAACTGCCAACTTCCGTTAGCTTCAGGTTAGCTCAGTTAGCTCGTAGCTACACCAGCTCAGAGTCTGATGGGTGTCAACCATCTGTCCCCACCCTCACAGCCCCCCTCTAAGCTCCATTTTTGTGTTTTTTGGGTAGTGACAACACGTGGGACGCAGCCAAGATGGAGGGGGTGGAAACCGCCCACTGGGCTTCAGAAAACCTACAGCAAACAGCGTGGATCGTCCGTCCATTGTCTGTGCCGACACTTGTGTAAAATCAGAACAGAGCTCTAAATGTTAGGATCCAGAGTTCTTGATCCTCTGGAACTTCTATCAACTTTTTGTTTCTCATTTGGACCCAATGACACTTTTCTTGTTCAAATATAGCTCATTTACTCATTTCACCTGCTAAATAACCAGGTTTCAGCCTATTTGAGTTAATGCAGTAAACATGAGAAGTACCTTAATGTACAATCTCTGATAAAAGCACTGGAAGTTGTAAACAGACCTCTCCGCTAAAACACTTCCCAGGTGTCTGTGAAGAGCAGACGAGTGAGCTGATGGGGTAAAAGAAGTTCTCACGGAAGTAGTTTTGCTTCTACGATTGTCTGATGACCTTACAGAATTGGTTGGAGTGGTGTGTCTGCTTTAATGAGCTGTGAGGATAATGGTCAATCACGCTGTGGGAGCAGCTTGTGCTGGGATTCTGATGCAGCAAAATCAAATGGTCCAAAACGTGATCTACATTTGACATTAAACCATTGTGACTTTGTACTGATCTGTTGTTACCACATGACACACACCCTGATCTGTTTAGACATTTTATTGTTGCCTGACTCAGTATGTGTGTGTGTGTGTGTGTGTGTGTAGCAGGTGTGTCTTTGAAGTTATTTACCTCAACAAGAAATCAACAGTAGGTGATCATAGCCTCAAACATGGAAAAATCCCAACCAACCCGGGGCGTTGAAGAAATATATAAGTGTTATTATCATGAAGACGGGCATTCCACCAAATTAAAAGCTGAGTTTCTCCGATAAATGAGGTAGAAAAGACTCTGTTAGCTGCTGAAGACATGCTTAATACCCATCGACATACATACTTGACAATGTGTCCATAGACTCGAATTATACGTTTTGTGCCCAAATGGGAGGTTCCCACCACCGCCATTTTGACCGTGTCACATGTCCCGTCACACCCAGACATTGCAAAAAGGGGAAAAGAGGTGGAGCTAAGGGTGAGGCTGTAATGTTTGGAACAAGGTTGGAACCGATGGTTGGAACAAATGACGCAGTGTAACTTAGCTAACCCAAGAAGCTAAGAAGGGCTCCTTGGACTGGCGTATCCCACCTGCATGGTACACTGGCTCCCATGCCGGAGATAAGCGGGACACAAGCGGCCGCAGCGAACTCCACTTCAGTTACCATGTTTATGACAAACTCGGCGTTATGATGTGTGATGTACAATAGTCAGCGCTGATTGGCTCGGTTAGAATTCTCACGGGGTGGGGTTTTTTGAATTGGAGAGTTCCCAGACTCTTTCTCTGTGCAGAACTAAACAGAGGAGGAGTCTGGCAGGCCAGGTTAGAGGTCAGCAGGACATTAGCTACATACTAATTCGAAGCTTACGAAGTTTTTCCGGCCATTTTCAGCAAGAAAAATGCAGCTGAGCAACTCAAAATTGAAGCAGCATCAACAAAATGAGTTGCAGTGTTTCTGTGGTCTCCCTCAGAGATTCAGCATGACTACAGCCTCGCTTTAGAGCCGGCCCGGCTGCCCCGGGAAACGGGAACAGGCAGCCGCCTGCTATTCTCAGGCAGGAGACAGTAGAAGCTGGGCACCCGCTCAAGTTTCTTATGCAGCCCACCTAACATGTTTGACCAAGCAGTTAAATGACACAGCATTCCCCTATTCAACCAACAAAAAAGCCCCCCACAAAAGTTATGTAGTTATAATTTTACTTACTGATAAAAAGAAGCGGAAACATGTTTCGATGGTCTGTTAGTAACCACAGCTTGCCCTTTTGTCCAAATAATCCCACGATTAACATCCAAACACAAAACTAAAGTTCAGAAAGTCGAAATCAATCAATCAATCAATCAATCAATCAATCAATCAATCAATACTTTATTAATCGGGGGGTCAAGTTTTCACAGCATCTGTCTGCATTCCTTCGTGGGGTTTTTTTTAGTTGCTTGCAGCACAAGGCTATCAGGGCGTCAGATTCAGATAACAAGAATTTGTTTGGGTCAGGCTGAGATAATTTTCCTCTCTGCCTTCAGTCTTTAAACTGATCATTTCCAGTCTTTCAGTGAAGCCAATTTTGGGTTTTTAAACCTGTCCATACCGTCCGGTGACTTTCTCCGAGATGACATCCATTTTGTGCACTAATACTGCTATCGCAGCTAGAACATTGTCCAGCTTACGATTCACCTCGAGTAACGTCTCAGTCTGTGAGGTCTCCACACGGACGGTGCTTTCCGTGGGTGCGGGTCGCCCTCCAATCACTCCCGTCTTCCCAAATTTCCAGAAAACCAGATATCCTCCCACTCCAATCAGGAGAAATCCAGTGATCATCAGGCTGAATATCCACACGTCTTCGATGTCGTCAATGGACAGCTGGGAGAGGCATATGATCTTCCACTCCTTCCAGGAATCCAAAATATATCCCACCGGGTGTGTCCCATGTGGACATGTGGGAGCCCCCTGCTCCTTTCCCATTGTTGAAAAAATCTTATTGATCGCATTGAATGACCAGTTTATCAAATCCATGGTTAGTAAAAAGTAGAGTTTTTAAGAAGAAATGCAGAGAAGCGCTCTGTGGGCAGACAGGACAAAGAGCCTTTGGAAAAAAGATAAGGGAGCGAAAGAGGGAAGCGTCTGTACTCCTCGAGTGCCAGAAGAGAAAAGGCCGAACATCTCAATTTCAATTCAAGTATATTTATATAGCGCCAAATAACGACAAGAGTCGTCTCAAGGCACTTCACATAATAAACATTCCAATACAGGTCAGTTCATTAAGCCAATCAGAAAAAAGTTTCCTACATAAAAAACCCAGCAAATTGCATCAAGTCACTGACTAGTGTCAGTGACTTGATGCAATCCTCATACTAAGCAAGCATGCAGCGACAGTGGAGAGGAAAACTTCCTCCCTCCAGAGCCATCCTCCACGACTCACTGGGGATCGAGAAGACAGAGCACACACACACACACACACCCACGCACGCACGCACACACATACACACACACACACACACCATATATACCAAGTAGTGTGTCTATGGTTACATTGTGATCTCTTAGTAAATATTCTATTTGGTGAGAGACAAACTTTATTGTATTTATCCTAGAGAATCTATAATTAAACGAGTAAACTAGTAGTAGCACATTCAATGTCAAGGAAAGTAAAACGTTATTATCAGGAGAGGGAGAATGTTTAAGTAGTTATCAACAGTGTTCAAGCCGATGGCCCCCACCATGAAGCCACCACAGCTCAGTAGAACATCATTGTAGCTTCTTCTGGGGAGAAAAACACTTAGAGAAAAAATAAAGTTAACAGCTGAAATAGCAGGAAATAATACAGTTAAAGAGCAGATTGTAGAATAATGCTGTAGAGTGTGGAAAGTGGTCAGTGTGTCCTCCAGCAGTCTAAGCCTATAGCCTATCAATGTGAGGTTGAGGCCCAGGCTGAGGCCTTTCTTTAGAGCTACTGTAGCTCTGGAGTCATGTGGATGCTCATGAATTTTTCAGATTTTTAAGCATTAAATTTCACTTGAACAGAAGAGTTACAAAAACATTCACCCCCTTAGAGTTGTCATGAGTGTAAACTAGATCTATTAAACCTAAAATGGTTTAGAACCAGGCTACTCTGAAATTGGCATTTTTAACATGGGAGTCAATGAGGATTTGTTCACTTCTGCTGCCAGACCCTAGCAGATCAGGCTGGAACTGCAATTCTTGCCACTTCCTTGTTGACTTCAAATTTGCTGCAGAGTTATGGGGACTTGATAATACCTGATGCTCCATCTGCTCTTCCACGTTGTGCTCTTCACCCTGAGTTCTGGCTGCAGGACTCACATAGCTCTGCAGAGGCCCAGAGCACCTCAGCACTCATTTCAGAAGCCCAGAGTAGTTAACCTTTTGGCCTCTGCTGCTATACATCACATTAGACGTGACCCTGAGCGGTTCTACCTGCAGGAGCACGCTCAGAAAATGACCCTGGTTCAATCGCCGATCTGGATCTGTCTACCCTGCACTTTCCATCTCCGTCTCTCCACGTCAGCAAGTTTGTGCCTTATTGCCCTGCAAACAGAAAGGGTAAAATGTGAGTCTGTATTGATATTCCAATAAGTCAATATGGATGTTTGTAGTCTTTTGCATGACTGATGTCCACTTTGGATCATTACAAGTGACCAGACTTTAGTATGACACTAGCTTCAAAAGATAACAGCATGAGAATCAGGACTTTCCCCGTTAACTCATGGTTTATTATTGTCCTTAAAAAAAAAGTAAAATCTGATTTAATTTTGTTTTCCATTTATTTTTTAATTTTATTTAATTTTAGGATATTTCTATTTTAAATTATATTTCTTGGGCTTTCCCCATTATTCTAGTGATCAATTAACTCTTACTTTTCTAACTGGTCTCAACTGGTCTAACTGGTAGTTGTTACGTTTTTTATGCTTTTTTTATTGCGTAGTGTTCCACTTTTCTGTATGCAAACTACTTTGCATATTAACTCTTGTTAATTAACTAAATCAGCATGTATCCTTGTTTTTCACATGTGAAGCTGTTATGAATAAAAAACAGGGATGCATTATAAAATCATATCAGCATGAGGTAATGCATTTCTACATAAAAAGGGGAAAAAATCCATTAAAATTAGAAAAGAATACATACCACTATGTCACCATGTGCTTTTGGGCGGGTTATGATTAAATGAATACACCTATGCTCTAACACAAATAATAAACACATTGTTTATTATTATTTACATGCATTATCAATTATATGTAGCAATGGATGAGGAGAATGCAGGCTTGCAATTCTGCATGTTTAGACAACGTGAAGGGCTGGCTGGCATCCAGTTTCTTAAAGTTAAATGAAAGGAAGACTGAGTCTATTGTCTTTGACCCCCACAACCACCATGGGTCTCACCCTGTTTGTGACCTTTTAACTTTCAACCTCAAACAGTGTGTAGCGAAGATGTTCCTGCATTTAATTAGAAACCATAAAATGTGAAATATCACGAAATATGAAATATCACCTTAATGGATCTTTAAGTAAATTTAATCAGAAGATCGGATCATTTTATTGCAGGGATTGAGCAACACTTCATATTAACTTCAAGAAAAGAGAGTGAGTCAAGTTTTAAAAGTTTAAAGTTTTATTACTAAACAAATTAAAACTAGACTAACTTCAACACTAGGTGCATGGTGTAACTAAGGTGAGGTCAGACTGAGAATGGTGAATGTGTGAATATTTCAGAACCAGCAGATCCGGAGAAACGATTAGTTCTGGTGGGAAGTGAAGATGATGTTTCACGCTAAGCTTTGATTCGGAGAATCATAAACACATAAGACACCATTCTGTTAGCCTACATACCCTTTTGGAAGTCCCTGTTAGATCAGGAATGTCGAGGTCCAGCTTGACCCTCTCTGGAACTGAAGCCGGTTGGAAAAGCAGCGGTTGCCGACCAGACCAGTCTTTGAGATACTTCTGGGTCACGACAGTTTTACTGGCATCTAGCGAGACCCAAAACGGGGTCGTGATGGTTCAGCTTTTATTCTGAAAGGAACCATTGCAGCAGGTGGAACAGCAACATATTTTATCCAGCTTGTCGTTGGTTCTTTCGGCTGAAGAGGAAAGTTACGGATTGGCCACTCCGACAACTTCACTAGAAAGCTTTGAACTCCCTTTAAAGATGACGTGGGCATAGTTTTATACTTCAGATGTTTTGGTTTATGGTCTGATGAAAACATGACAGATTTACCAAGCGCCACCAAAACCATGCCTCCGTCAGATCTGGAAGATTCTGATTGGATCAGTAAAAGCAATGTGTCATGTGGCTTAATCTTACGTGTAATCAGTCTTTAGTGGAAACATTTAAAGTTGTATTACTTATTATATTCTATGGGATTATAATATCAAGTAATTAATATTTTCATTTCACAAATTGGTTCACATTTTATTATTGACTAACGCTTTGCTTGGTTATTAAAAATAGAGTTCTTTGATTTATTAAAAAGAAAGAGTTCTTTGTCTTCATTCTTCTCTTGACCTGGAAAGGAAAACAGTTTAGAACCAGATGCATGAGACCTTGAGCAATATCTCATGCAGATTAGTTCATGCTGAGGAGGGGGGGGGGGGACTGACTTTCAGGTGGAAAACAGTCATTTCCTTCCGTTAAAAGAGAGTGAGTGAAGTTTTGGGGTAAAGCTGGATGCTGAAATCTCAGTGGCCCCACAGATAAACTCCGTAGTGAGGTCTTGCTTTTATCAGCTTCACCTCACCTCCTTACTCACCTCAGACAAATCTTGAAATGGAGGCATTTGGAGTCAGTCGTCCATGCCTTCATTACCTCTCACCTGGACTATGCAAACGCCCTCCTAGCTGATGCTCCGGTCTCTGCCCTGAATTGGCTGCAGGTCGTCCAGAACGTTGCTGCCAGTTTCTTGACAAATAGACACCGACATAGCCATATTACCCCTGTCCTGACACATCTTCACTGGCTCCCTGTCATTTTCAGAGTACAATTTAAGTTATTGACTTTTGTATTTAAAGCACTCAACGACCTGGCACCTCTCTATCTCTCTGACCTGCTCACTCCCTATGTGCCCACGCGCACGTTGAAGTCAGCTGACCTCTTGCTGCTTTGCAAGAGGTGCAATACAAATCACGGGGTGAACGAGCATTTGTACATGCTGCCCCAAAGCTGTGGAACTCTCTACCCATTAAAGTTCGGCAGGCTCCATCATTGGCGGTTTTTAAATCTCATTTAAAGACCCACTTCTAGGATGTTGCTTTTAGACAGTAACTTGTTTCAGTGTTTTATTGTGTTATTGTTGTGCTCTTAATATTCCTCATGTTTTATCTGCTTTTGATCGGTATTTTTATCTTCTGTTTTAGTTGCTTAGATTGGTTGTGTTTTGTTTTAGCCTGTGCAGCACTTTAGGCAGCTCCCATGCTGCGTTTTAAATGTGCTATATAAATAAACCATGGTGTGGTAAGGTATGGTATGGTTTCCTCATGAAAATAGGCCCATTACTTATAATGTTCCATCATTTTCTTGTCTGAATGAACATAAAATAATACATTATCAACATAAGAAAGTAAAAAAAAAATCATTCTAAATAATAAATCTGGTTTCTATCTGTTCATTTAGTTGGTTTTTGACTTCATTTGTTACCCAAATGAATCCATGTTGGAACCATCTCAAACAGTTTGTTTACTCAGCGTCTGTGTCTATTTTTGCTTGTTTTTTCCTCCTGTGATGCCATAGCTGTGTGATTGGATGCTAAATAGTTTATAAAATGTCTCACAGACAGCGTGAGAGAGCGAGGGAGGAGGTAGTGAACTGTTAACGAATGCAATTTGAAGGAGCATCAAACAAACCAGGCTCCAGCTGACCCTGAAAAAGCTGCCAAGTGTGGCAGGAAGGATGGATGGATGGAGGCAGAGGAGGAGGAAGGGAGGCTGGGGAGTCTATTTCCAACAAGAATCTTCTGATTCTGACTTGTTTTTAGCTGTTATGTCTCTTTATTTATGAAACTGGTTTCATTCTGCTACAAGGTCGCTCTCCTCACACGGATACTGATAACTGTTGATGTGTGTGAAGGTTTCAGCATGTGTGAAGTGAGGTTCAAAGGTCAAAGAGGTTGCCATGTTTGTGTCAGTATCTGCTGGTGTGAAACATCTTGTATAAATACTCCGACAGCCACACGATGCTGAGATTTCTGACCTCGGCTGTGCAGCACATGGGCAGATTTGGGCTTCACTACTGCGGAAAGGAAGAGAGAATCGCTTCTGTAATGTGAGAAAGAGAACTGGAGACTCCGGGACAAAGAGAGCATTGTTCTGTTTTGTATAAATGAAATGAAATAAGTGGAGAATGTTCTGAGAGTGCAGAATCTGTGATGAACCCCAGTGCTGGACCTGGAAAGAGACCAATCCTTTTGTTTAAACCAAAGTAGAGAATAAGGGATGTCATAATCTAAATGTATTTGTTGATGATCATTAGAGGTTCATGATACAGATTGTGGGGGTTAAAGCAGTCCTAATATCACCTTTGAGATCATAAACACTGTGTTAAATAACACGTTGTATTTGTAGATGCCATTTTACTGATATCTGATCATTATTTGTGAAACAACTCTATGAACACCAGTAACTCAACCAGCATTAATAAACACCAGCTGATGATGTTAAACAAGTCACAACGTTCATAAAACTTGAGCCGTAGAAGCAACTCTATGCAGTGTTCTGATATGTTTCAACTACACGACTGCTGATTTAAAAATGCACAAACCCAACTTGGATCTCCTCCATCTTCCACAGGTCTGTGACCCCTCACTCACTATTGGACACTCCTATAGATAAACCTTACATGCACAAGCACATATGCACACAGGTGCTCACATGGCGCTCTCACAAGTATGACTCAGGCATTTTTTGTCACAACACCTAAGGCTGTGGTTGGAGCTAAATGCACTATGAATTATTACCGTGTGCATTTCAGCAAAAATAGTTACTGTTTTATATCCTCATGTTGTTGGAGCAGTAGTATTTTTGATCTGTCGCATTTTATTTGTGTGTCTCGTTTTTTCTCTCTCTCTTTCTGCAGGTCTAGAAGCAGATTCCTGTACATCCTTAATTATTTATTGTTGTGAACCCCCACCTCTTCCTTTCCTCTCCCCGTTTCTCTCTCATTGCTGTTTCTGTGTCCGTTGGGATTTAAAACAAACAACAGTATTTCTAATAAAGTTTTGGTATCAGGCGTGGCATTATAGTAGACGCTATAACGCTCCACCTGTGAGAGAAAAACTGTGAGGCTGGTCTTCGGCAGACATTTATGATCGCTTAACAGCTGTGCAGGACACGGGAACAAACTAAACCAAATAAAAATGAAGCAGAACACCACTGGTGTGAGACGATCTCCGCTCAATAATATCAGAGAAGGAGAAACAGCCGGCTGCTACCACTTCAACTTTAGGACAAGCTACCAGAGTCCTAAACAGAAAAACACCATTTGAAGTCACGGGCCACCAAAAACAGGTTGGATCTGGAGAACAGCATTTAGCGCTCTGTCGTTTCCTCTGGCAATTCGGGATTCCGGAATTTCCCCTTCCATCACAGGGGAGGTAGACCATTCAGGTTACCACCAGCAGTAAGTAATATGACATGTGCAGGACGGCTGTTTTTCTCTGAGAAAAATCAGGGAAGATACCTGAGGGTACGCCTGGGGTTTTCACCTGTTTAGGCCACAGTAGCGTGCGCGGGGGAGTATTACCGATAGCGGAGCCGAGCCCAATTCTTCAGCTGACTTAGCTGCACATTTTAGAAATGTCCCCATTTTCCCCATACATAGTGCTATTACTAAAACCAACATTAATAATGGCTGTGGGGTTCTGTGCCGCGAATTTTCTGTTCTGCACCATGGGTGAGCGACAGCCTTAAGCAAACAATGTATGCATTTTTTGTTATTATATACATTTGAAAGCTATTTATCTTTAGTTTTCCTCCGTGCATTACAAGTAGAATGTATTTTTTATAAAGCACCTCTTTATATTAAAGTTTTTCTCTATTGGTTTGGCTCATTCCTTGAAACAGAAATTACATTCTCAAACCTCTAAGATCATTTGGCAAAACACTTTTATAGTTTAGGAGAACACTATAGCTCACCTGCAAAAGCTCATGTATCTTCCAAAACTGTTCACTCAGGCTTCAATCTAAATCCCTTTCTCATTTAAACAGTCAGTGTCTCCTAAATGGCAAAGATCCTTCTCAATAGCTTTGGCTCATTTCTCGACACAGATCGGACATTCTCATCATTCTTGGTGCTTTTGTCAGAATAAACCTGGATGGTTGATCACAATAACATGGCTTACCTGCAAAAGCTCATATCTCTCCTAAAACAGTTCACTCATGTGTCAAAACTACATTTCTTTCCAATCTGAATAGTCAGTGCCCCCAAAATGCATCGTCCCTTTGGCATTGTGTGAGTACTGCCATACAAAATATTTAGATGTTTTGACACTATGGTAGAGGACCAACAATATACAACCGAAAAGAGTGGCCTCCAAGGTTTGACATCACAGATTGCACTCACACTACCAAGGAAATTATAACCATTTTTTATTCACACGCAAAGAAAGTTTCATACATTTGTAAAAAGAAAATGTACATTACAGTAATACAGTAAATTGTATGAACACAAAATCAAAACAAGGACGTATTCAGTGGTCGCTGTACTCATTCTCCCGCTCTTGTCCACTGTCTTCACTCTCCTGATTATTTACACACTGTTGTCCATCTGGCCACAGATTCTCGTCCACACCACAGCAGATATTTTCTCTTGCGATGCAACGAGGGAAGAAACGGCGTGCATGCCGCAACCATCCCCAGCATTGATCTCCTGTAGTGTCGTCACACGCTGCGTCCATAGCATGGAGCAGGAACGGCTGATCCTGAGCATGATGCTCATACACTCTCCACCTCCAAGCAGAGAAAAACTCCTCTATCGGATTGAAGAAAGGAGAGTAAGGTGGTAGGAGCTCCATGACATCCTTGGATGCGCTGCAAACCAGCCCTTAATGAGTGGGCTATGGTGGAAATTGACATTGTCCCACACAATAACACAAATGGGTAGGTGAGGCCCTATGAGACCTCTCTCATTTTCAGGGATAAAATCAGTATAAAGGCGATCCAAGAAGATGAGGAGCTTGTGTGTGTTGTGTGGGCCAAGACTGGGGATGTGAGTGGCCACACCATTGTCAGAAATGGCAACACACGATCACGGAAAACACCTGTTTGTGACACTCCCCGTTCGTTAGTCTAGTTTCACCTGACTGTCAATGACTGTCATCAATGTATCAAATATTCAAAGAAATTGATATGTGGTATTCATGGTATTAAGTTATTGACCAGTTCTGACAATTGAACAGACAGTTGTGCATGCGAGTACTTATGCAATGAAATCATGCTGACATGTTTTGGAGAGAAGGATTATTAGACTGAGAATTAACTAATCAGTTTAGATCTACAAGATCTATTCATTTGGAAAATGTGCTAAATGTGGGCTAACCTTATAAATGTAGGCTACATGTACTTAATCATTTGCAAAGATGCACTGAGACAATTGAGACATGTACCAAGGCATTTGCCATTTGATAAAATGAATAAGAAATGCCATTCTGTTGTGAACATTTGCCAAGAGGTTTGGAGGTTTGTCCATGTTATTTTGAGAATGTAATTTCTGTTTCAAGAAATGAGCCAAACCAATGGAGAAAAACTGTAAAACCACAACTCCATCCACAAGCACGGTAAAAATAAAATGTTTGTATGATATGATTTATTTGACTGTATTGTGAATTAGGGCTGGGCAATAAATCGAAAATGTATCGTTATGGAAACTTCTGACTCTTATCGTGATAATTTTTCCCAAGTCAATAAATTTGATAATAAAGAAATGAAAAACGGTGTGTATGTTGGCAACATTCATGTCCGTTTAACAAGATGTACCACCTTGAGTTACGTAAAAATGTGACTCAACGTAATACACGTGACAATCCCATCTAGTGGACAACTTTTGTTTCTGCGCATACCTGTAGTTATCGTCCATTTATCGTTATCGAGGTGAAATCCTCAATATATATTGTGATATTGATTTTAGGCCATATCGCCCAGCCCCAATGTGAATAACTTGTTGAACCTTGATTTGAAGAAAATTGTAAGTCAAACTGAAATTGCAGTTTCTCCTAGAAAAATCGCAATTGAATATTTTCCTAGAACTGTTCAGCCCTAATGCCGACACACACATGCTCTCAGTGTACGCCTTTTGCTTTGGGTTAAACGTTGGTAGCTTTGATCTGAGGTCTGTGTGAGTTCAACACCCTGCTACTTTGTTCTGTATCAAGAATAGAACCAAACGCAGTACTATGATGGCAGAGGGGGGAACGTTGAGTCTTGTTATGAATTCTAAATGCCACTGTCTCCTGTTAAATGGTGTGTGTGCGTGTGTGTGTGTGTGTGTGTGTGTGTGTGTGTGTGTGTAAGGTGGTTCAACTCAGAAAAACATTTTTTCAAGGACCTTGGTTAATTAGGTGTTTTCAAAGCCATGCATGAAATATTGTTAAAAGTGGAAAGAAGAGCATTTCTGAGCTTTTTACTCATATAACTGAACTATATTACTTTTCATAAAATGTTTCATCTTTTCTTCTGAAACACCTGCTAGTTGGGTTAAGACAATAGTCAACCCTTTGTAAATATTTCTGAATGAAAAACCAAAAATCACATTGTGCTATGGCCACATCCCAGACATTGGTGCAGCGGGCTCTGTGATGAACCAGAGAAGAACATTTGCTTTAGAACCATGGAGGAAGATTCAGTCATGAAAACACTCAAGTCTAAGAAACACTCTTCTGAAAATTAAAACAGACTAATCAGCTTTAAACCTAGAGTGTTTATTTGCAGGATTTAATGTGAGACCTAGGTCCTGAAATACAGGTTTAATTGGAACCACCTTTCTTACCCTGAACCAGTGAAACCAGTTGGTTTTCCACAGACAACACATGATGGAAATGCAGGAGAGCAGATGTTCCTGACGCTGTTGGAGGTTGTGGGTTGTGAGATTTAGGATGTGGGGTCACCTGGTATGTGTGTACTTTTGTGGGTTTCTAAAATGGCTTTACTGTGGATGGAAATGTTTAAATTTCCCCCTCCATCACAGGGGAGGTAGACCATTCAGGTTTCCAGTAGCAGTAATATGACGTGTGCAGGATGGCTGTTTTTCCACGTCTGTCACCCTAAACACTCTCAGGTTGGTTTTTCAAACGTCCACTATTGTGCTGAAATCTGCTCTGCCAGTTAAATATTGTTATTTGTAAATGTTCTGGTCAAATAAATGTAGAACCCATTGAACACATTAAAGTGTGGTACAAAATGACCTTTTCCCAAAGTTGAACTTAAATTAAGCTAATGGAATATTTCATTTGTTACCTCAACCAAAAATGGTTCTTATGGGTTATGGCATGTGAGACAAACCTAACAGCTTTACATTTCTCAAAGCCTGAACTCAGTTGTCTGACACTTGTTTATGAGTTTAGGATTCATTCATTCATTCATTCATTCATAAAGCGCCTGCCTTTCCTGTCAAGGCAGCTCAAAGTGCTGAACACAACAATGCAAAACAACGAGCATTAAAATTGAGAATGGTCTATCCTAATAGTTAAATTTTAAAAAGTACTGCACATGAGCTCGTGTTGAGTACCAATACAGGCAAACACTGCATTCCTATAAAAACTAAAACCAAGCAAAAGTCAGTAAAAAACAATCAGAGCAGAGGCCTAACGGGCTGTTGTGAGTCTGTAGTGCATTTTCAGTTATGCTTTCAAAGTCCCAATGGAAGTTGCACATCTAATTTCCAGTGGACGGCTGTTCCACAATTTAGGTGCAAAGGCGGCAAAAATTCTGTCTCCACGGCTCTTAAGGTTAGTTTGTGGAACAACCAGTAGGTTGTTGGCAGCGGAGCAAAGTCGTCTTGAAGGGGCGTGTTTCTGCAGGAGTGACGATAGATAAGGTCCCTGCTAGTGACTGGAATGTGAATACAAGAAACTTGAGGTCAATGCCTTACTTTACCGGAGTCATCTGGAAAACAGAAACAACTCTACCTGCTTGTCTTTGACCTCTTCGCCCCAGTAATTTTCCACTGATCTTGCTGAGGCTTGATTAGCTCCTTATATTGATGAGGTGAACCTCAAAGTCCAATCTCAGAGCACAATGACATCATCACTGTAAATAATTGATCAATTCTGCTAAAAAAGAAAAAAGAAAGTCTGTTATTCTACACCAGTTTGGACTATGCATTAGTCAGTTTTTGTTTTAATTTTGGTTCACAAACCAAAAATGATTAGCAAAACAATATGAGTAATAGAACAACTTTATCACATTAAACTGTACAAACATGCTTTTATTTTGTAATGTCATCCACATTGTGAAATGAGGGCAAAACACACTGGCAGTACGTCTCAAAATAAGTTATTATTGTTCTCAATCCTCACCTGACTCTCACTGGCCCTGTGATGTGCCATCAACACTTAATCACACAATCAACTCTGATGATGAGGGAAAAAAAACATGTCTCACTCTGTACCTAAACCATATTTGGACATCCAGTTTCCTGTAGCGGCTCTTCTCCGCTTTTATAGCAGCACTGTAATTGATCAGGTAGGAAATTAGGTATAATATACTAACCTCTGCCAAATGCGGAAATCAATCTGTGCCTGCAGTCTTCCTAAACTCTAGGTAATGGTATATCCATTTATCGTAATGTAAACTAATTATTATCTAGATGCAGATTAACATTAGCACATAAATGTACATAAAATATACATAAGATCCATCTGTAGCTTGAAACATGAATGCTCCATTAAAAGTATATCAACTATTTTGTCTAAATTATGTGAAAAAGTGATACTTTCTTATTCTCGAACAGGTTTTTTTTTCATTTGAGTGATTCTGCAGATGGAAACACCTTAGAAAATATAAAGTTCAACCATTAACTGTAAATGGCTGGGCCTTAAAACTAACTCTGTATCAGCAGACAGCAGGAAACAGACTTTGTTAAACATTAAACCATGGCATTTAACTGTGAGACAGACTCACACTTCCTGTTTGCCGTTACCACAGATGCGTCACTTGATTTAGAAATGGGAGCACTATTAGCAGCTGATTGTCAGTCGGATCCTTTTTTTATTTATGAAATAACAAAACAGTCATTTGGTTTTTTGTGGTCTTAGTGACCATTTTCCAGTCAATGACCACAGAATCTTAATTTGAAGGACCAAAGTTGTATTACAGATGAAATGCGATGAAACACCAAACGTCTTCAAGAAACCAAAGAAGTCCAGTTGCCTTCATTTGAACACTTTGGATACCATGACCTGGATGACTGAGAACCTTCACCAGCAAATTACAGATGAAGCTAAGGTGAACAATCAGACGGCCTTAAAGATTCATCGTTCATGCTCCGTCAGCATAGACTTGTGAGAACTTGTGAAGGTCTTACAGGCAATGAGACACTTCTGTTCTAATAATCACTTGTGGTATCTGTGCTGTGTGTGTGTGTGTTTCACACCACACGTGGGTATTAGCTGCTGTGTGGTTTCCGTACGGCCGTGTAGTTGTGTGCTCAGTTGATACGTTGTAAAACTTTAACAGCTTTTGCGTGCAATTAAAATAGTTACTGATTATTCTAGAGATGATGCTGTTGGTTGCACGCTGTTTGAGTCATGCACCTAACCACCGTGTGTTGCTGCAGCAAAGCTAGCATGCAAATGTGTGTTCACCTGAGCATGTGTGCACCAGTGTGTGTATCTCTCTACGGGGATGCGGTGAGGTGATTTTTAGAGCTTTGCACTTTTGCCTGAATACATCTCTCTCTCTCTCTCTCTCTCTCTCTCTCTCTCTCTCTCTCTCTCTCTCTCTCTCTCTCTCTCTCTCTCTCTCTCTCTCTCTCTCTCTCTCTGTTTTCTCTCTCTCTCTCTCTGTTTTCTCTCTCTCTGTTTTCTCTCTCTCTCTCTCTCTGTTTTCTTAGTCTTGTCTCATTTAATCAGCACCAAAGAGAGAACATCTGCAAATTACTCAACTGAACACAAAACACAAGCCATGTGTCCAATCAATCAAGGTGTTTTTCTTCCACTTTTGAATTCCCAAAAGGGAACGCTTGATGCAATACCATGCAAGCAGCAACACCAGTTCATTCATGCAACATTTTCATTGTTTTTATGACTTCACATGCTAAAGAGTAGGGGTCTCTCATGTTGAAAAATGATGGATTAGTAGCTGATTTGGTCAAATATTAACTTTATTTTATTTTTTTCGCAGTCTGTGTTTTTCATCAGCAAATAGACATCAGACAAAAGCAACCTGAATAAATGTGAGATGTGGTTTCCAAATGAGCAATATTTAAGAATAAATAAGAATATTGCAGTGAAATTGCCACTAAAGAGTCTAATGTCTCAGTCATGTTACACGGGTTACATTGAAGCAGATTTCCTTCTCAGCCGGCTGGGGGTTTGTCAGTTTTTCAACTTTCCAAAAGCTGAAATAGGGACGTGGCTTTGTTTACAACCTGTGGGGTTGCCGAGTCTACAGCACTGGCATTTGTAATTTGACACAGGCAAGTCAGGTGAAGTTTTTTGCCCAAGGACACAACAGCAGGGGGGTACCCTGGTAGGAGCTGGGATCGCTCCTACAATCCTCCGATCACAGGGCAACCCGCTCTACCTCCTGAGCTACTGCTGCTCCTAAGAAGCATCATTTTGTTTTAGCCTAATATCAGCTGAAGCAGTCTAGAGGCTAACGTTGAGCTAACAATGCTAACAGTGAATTAGAAGCAAATAGTTGGCTCTGAAATATCTAAAGCTACGTTTTCAATCAACAACAACTTGATATTACAGTGAGACAAATTCATCTTATCAGCTTCACTCTTCACCTTTCTTCTGGTGCTCATCCATAGCCGTGGCCACAGGATGTCATTCCTAGTTTAGTTTTACAAAATGCCCCTTTAAGTGAACAAAGCTGTTCAGACCAGGCTGGCCCTACCAGGAATATTCAATGCAACAATAAAGAAAACCCTGAGTTCATTTTACACCCAGGTCTGGTAGGGTTAAAGCATCCATCTGAAGTTTCCCTCATTCAAGGAATATGTAGGATTTGTTATAAATCCATAAAAGTGAAGTCTGACCATGTACTGTGATATAACAATGTCATTTTACTTTTACCAAGCCTGCCCCCATCCCGTAGAGCCCTGTGTTACTGAAGTGAGCACCGCTCAGCATTAGCCAATAGCGTTAGACATCTGCTTATGCACAGATGTCAACCACAGAGTGGATGTACCTAGACAGATGTAGAGGTGGTAACATTTCTTAAGGTTGGTTTATGCTTGACGCGTCCGCGAGGTCCGCACGGCTCTGCGCGGAAAAGTTGCGTCATTTTAACAACCACGCCCCTCCACAGCGTCTCCGCACGGCCCAAGATTTCCGCAACGCGCACCTCGGAAAATTTCTAACCACGCGGACGGTCGGACGCAGAAAAACATGGCGGACCGGCACGGCAGAGGTTCGTAAATACAGACATTTGTGTGATTCAGCTCTCAGAGATCACCGTGATCAACATGTTGTTAATAATTCTTGGAGAGAAACAGCTCGCACTGTCGGAAAAGACGAGAACGCTGTTAAAAATGCTGAAATACCATGTTGTAAACAGTAATTTCTACTTCTACTAAGGTGTAGTGTTGGATGCATGCTGTAGAGCTCCATGCTGCCCCGTTCAGTTTGGGAGAATATTGTCTCACCGCAGAGACGAGCCGCACAAACCATAAACGCTGCGAGTTGTGAAGCGCGTTCCAGCCTCGAGCCGCATCACCGCGCGGAAAGTGAATGCGTCAAGCATAAACCAAGCTTTAGTGAGCCCACAAGACCCCAAAGGCCTTTGGGAAATATTCTGTGGACTGTCAAGTAGAATTTTCTTTGAAGGTGTGTGTCTCATTCCATCTGCGACAGTAGCACTAAAACATGGTAACAACAGTCAGACATGGTGGTGGTAGTGTGATGGTTTGGACTGCTTTGCTACTTCAGGACCTGGATGATCCAATGAATTCTGCTCTCTGTCAGTGTGTCTGTCTTTAGACCGTTCTAGCTGTAAAACCCTAGCCTGGCAAGCCACGCTCCATTGACGGCTCTCGGTTGTGGGGCGGGTTCCACCGTTGTCTTTCAAATGATCTCCGCATTCCACTGGACAATGAATGTGACATACTCTTGTTTCACTCTGTTGCATCATCCCACCCACCAGGCATATAGAGTTCCCTGATTGGCCCACAAAGCGAATAAAGCTCTGTGATTTGTTCACTAAGCAGATAGAGCATTATGGACCAATCACAGCTCTTTATGTTTATGTTTATGTGCTTAGCAGACGCTTTTACCCAAAGCGACTTACAATTTTTCTTTTTTTACCTATAGGGCATGTTGTGATCTGTGGGGGAAACCGGAGTACCCGGAGAAAACCCACGCATGCATGGGGAGAACGCGCAACTCCACGCAGACAGGCCGCAGCCGAGTTTCGAACCTCCAACCTTCGTGTTGCGAGGCAACAGTGCTAACCACTATGCCACCATGCAGCCCGTGTTTGAAACCCCTCTAGAGAGCTGTGATTGGCTAGCCAGAGTCCTGGTAGGAGCTGCTGAGGTTCCAATGGAGCATGCCTAGACCAAACTTTGCAAAGCAAGAATTTGGTCTAGTTCACTAGGCTAGTAAAACCCTTCAGTGTGGCTGAGTCAAAATTGTTGCAAAAAGAAGAGTGGGTTGATTATTCTCGCCCCCATCCCTGCTACGATTAGATTTCGTTGTGTACAGGTTGTTTTATTATGCAAGGCTGCTCAGAAACATAGAAGTGTTCCGGCAGGCAGATGTTATGTCTAACATGGCTCTGGTTGGCTTTGGATGTGAAGCTTTTCCTCTTGTTTAGTCTGAATCCAGCAGCAGAAACCCAAACACACAGACAAGTGAAGGTTTTGTTTGAATAATGAAACGGTACGAAATGATGGTTCAGTCCTTTTAAAAACACACGATCGTCTTCTTTTTGATGATTTAAAGCAGCCTTTAGAGGCCAAACCTGTAGACATATCAGCAGTGGAGTTGAGTTTCGTGTTCAGCAGATTTTTGTTTCCCCCGTTGATTTGAATTTGGAGATGATACTTATGTAACGTGTTTCCTGCATTATTAAGCAGTACAGTTTTGCTCACTGTAAGATAAAAATAGCCTAGTTGTTTCAACTCAATGACTCATTAATAGAGTTCCTCATTCAAACAGGGTTTAGTTGACACACACTTCCTGTTTGCGGAGGAATCGGTTAACGCTGCCGGCGACCAGCTTCCATACCAACATGCTAATCCTGCGGGGCACAGGCGAATTTAGGGCAAGCCTGATTAGTGGTGCCACTGCTTATCATCCACAGCCAGAGGGAGGGGGGGGGGGGGGGGGACGGGGACGCTGGGAAGTCAGAGTGTGAGGCTGGAAACGGGAAGGTGGAGGCGAGGGAAGTGAAGGTACGGCATTATGGCTGCATCTAAAATCATCCCAATATAAACAGGCTCCCCATCACATCCCAGGAGAAAATGGGATAATAGGGAAAGAGAAAGAGTAGCAGAGCATTAAATGATAAAGTGTGCAATCAGCTGCTGCAACCTACCCCCCCCCCCCCCCCCCCCCCCCCCCCATTCTCACCTCTCTTTCTTCTTTGGCTTTATTCTGATGCTGTTTTCTGTATTTTTTCTCTCCAAGGTTTGCAATCCTCCTCTTGACTTTGGATCTTCCCTGTGTGTGTGTGTGTGTGTGTGTGTGTGCGCGTGCGTGCGCGTGCGTGCGTGCGTGCACGCGTGCGTGTGTGTGTGTGTGCGTGTGTGTTCGGGTCATTTAGGGTTTTTTGATGTCTTCACCCCTGAGTGGATGCGAGAAAGGCCTGAGCTTTATGAGCCATGACTGATGGCTTCCCTTTTGGTTCAAACAGGTTTTTAGCATTTGGTTACATCACTGCTGAACAGGTAGCTTTCATGCTGCAGAAGGAAGTCACTTGAACTCTCAGCCCTCGGCCTGCACTCAGAGAACGCTAAACAACAAGTCCCTCAGAGCAGACGTGATCTAACACAGCATCCATAATTAAAATCCCAAAGTGTCATAAATGCTGCAGTTAAAAGTCTTGAAAATGACATTTTCAGACTAACGCTGCTCTGGAGCTAATTAATCACACTCTAATGTGTTTGCATCTGTCTCTTATTTAAACAGTTTAGAAACTCAGAGGCAGGATATGCCTAAATAACCAGCTGCAGAAACAATGAGCCACTTAGAAACAATAAAAGTGGAGTTAGCCAAAAATAAACACAATCTCAGTCAATGCTTTATTGTCTAGATGCTGTTTATTTGGTAAATAATTAACTACTGTATGTAACGCCTGTGCAAATAAAAATCATTTTGTTTCTAACTCAAATTCATAGTTATAAAAACTCCAGAATAATATCAGCAACATGTTTGCACACGGGGTCTTCTGGCCTTTTGGCAGGCTGGTGTCAACGTATTTATGCAAGATTTTCACTTTTTCCAGTTCAGTTTATTTATATAATTCACAACATGGGTGGTCTCAAGGCACTTTACAAAGCTAACATTTCAACTGAACCTACTTATAAGTTCAGTTCATTATTCCAGAAGTGTAGAATGATACATGACCCGCACTTGTACAGCACCTTTCAGACTCAGAGGACTCCAAAGTGCTTTACAGTGAGTCATACATTCACATGCTGGTGGTGACGAGCTACCGTGTAGTCACAGCCTCCCTGGGACACGCTGACAGAGCCAGTTTGACTCAGTATTTAACAAATATATAGTTGGTGATCAGAGTGAACACAAATGGTACTAAAATATAATAGCCTGTCTATTGTGATTGTCCTTTTGCATTATTGAAATTACAGGCATTGAGTTAGCGGCGGTAAGCCCCTGATATCGTAAACACAGATCAGGTCAGTCTGCTGGCAGCCAGTGGTTCTCTTTCACCTGTGGAGCACTTATGCCAGAGTTGTACAGTTTAGACTAAGCTGCAGCTGTGAAAAAGCAAAATGGCATTGAGTGGCTGATAAACGTGCATCTGTGGGGTTGTGATCATGCAGCTGTGTCCTGTCTCATTGTAGGTGCTCTCTCTGTGTGTGTGTGTGTGTGTGTGTGTGTGTGTGTGTGTGTGTGTGTGTGTGTGTGTGTGTGTGTGTGTGTGTGTGTGTGTGTGTGTGTGTGTGTTTTCAGAGAGTGCGATGGGGGAGGGAGCATGTTCACCTCCCTCCATCTTTTTTCTCCATCCCATCAATTTTGATTGACAGACGAAGGAGTTAACGTTAAAGTCCCATCAGTTGTCACACACACAGGTGTGTGTGCGAAATTAGTTCTCCACATTTGACCCATCCCCTGGGGGAGCGGTGAGCTGTAGACACAGCCGCGCTCGGGAACCATTTGGTGGTTTAAGTAAGTAAGTAAAAGTTTATTTATATAGCGCCTTTCACAGATATAAATCACAAAGCGCTGTAGGGGTTTAACCCCCCAATCCAACCCCTTAATGCTGAGTGTCAAGCAGGGAGGCATTGGGTCCCATTTTTTTCAAAGTCTTTGGTATGACCCGACCAGGAATTGAACCCTGATCTCCCAGTCTCAGGGCGGTTACTCTACCACTAGGCCACTGAGCTGGAGGGCGGTGCATAATTTATCACTTCCCACTTGGTCCCACAATGCCCTGAAGACATAGACCGAGGTTGGTCCCTCAGAGCAAGACTCAGGTTATTAAATCCTTAATGGACAACCTACTCACACACACACACACACACACACACACACACACACACACACACACACACTCACACACAAACACACACACACGGTCGGGATCTCTCCCATGGAGCCCCCTTGTCATGTTTAATGTAAAATGAATGAATGATTCATGGCAGAGGAGAGAATTTTATATTTTAGGACTTCTTATTCATTTATACCCACACCATCACGTTTTTGCCTTGAATCAGCTTTTTCTGTCTACCTAATGATGTTAAAAATCCCCATTAACAGATCCATGTATTTACTGGAAAACGATAAGCAAATCTCTCTAATCTTCCTAACAATGCTGAATAAAAAAGAGTTTGTGCCTCACTCACGTTTGTGTAGAGCATTGCAACAAGACAAAGACAATTTTCTTGTGGATATTGTGTTGTTATGATGTTGGAGAAGGGCGAGTAGGTCGATGATCTTCCAATGGAGTTTTTTTTAAATCTCAGGGGAAATGGTATTTAATTGCAATTAACCCTGCAAATATATGTATTTATTTGGAATGGTGACCATATTAATGTTCAGTTTTTATGAAATCATAATCACTTCATGTTTTTATCTGTTCTTTAACAATCAGATCAGACTGATCTTGTCATAATTTTTTTGAAAGCTAGAAAACCAGTTTTGCCTGCCATCCCAGGACGTACTGGATATTTCACAGGAACTGGAAGATTGATTTCCTGTTTTCTTGAGAAATTTTTTAATCACTGCCCCTTGTGACTTCACATATGTGGCCAAGAGATGAAACCAACACTTGGGACTTAGTAAACTTGAATCAGTATGCCTCCTGTCGGCTTGTTAATCTGCTTTACTCAAAGGAAGATGCGTTGAATTCAAGGATTACTGCCTATAAATAAAACTGTCCAGCTGTTAATTGTTCCATTGTGTGTCTTGCTACAAGCACATGCACTCACATATGTGACACATACAAAAATACGGTGTTCAGACCTGAGGTGAGATTTGATAGGGGGGGACCTGCAGGCTCCTGCTGTCAAAGCTGAGGCATTCACTCAACCTGCAGAGCATGCTCTGTTGCTTCGTGACACATGTCAGGTCCAATTTATTCCCAAAGCCCTGCGGAAGATAACTGTGAGTGTCACCATGAAGAAAAGAGTATAATATAAAATAAAAATGATAACCTGAGAGGTGTTTCACTTTCAGTTCTGTCTCGTTTCCTGTAGAATTAGAGGCGTGCGACTGAATAATAAAGGTGGAGGTGCAGCTCTAGGAATCATCTCTACATTAAGACGCACAGCAGGTGGTGGCATCATGTTGGAATGTGTGCGCGCGTGTGTGTGTGTGTGTGTGTGTGTGTGTGTGTGTGTGTGTGTGTCCTACACAGACAGTGGGGACCAGTGCACAAGGACATGGCTACAGACCTAGCCTTTGGCCTGTGTCACTAACCCTCATGTCTACGTTGCTGCGTACGGGTGCCGTAGATCCGACAACAATAAGGAGGTGTAGGCTGGTGCAGTGCAGCATTTGTAAATCAGACGTTACCAGAACACAAATAGTGACGTTAGACCAAAGTTCACTGAGGCCATCACTGATACCAGAACACAAAGGCGTGGGGGCTCATGATGAATTATGTTGTTTTTGACTAATTGTGCCTACATTGTCAAAGTTAATGCAAATTTTTCTCAACACCCGTGTTTTTGCTTCTATTTCAATAAATTCACTGCCAGCATTTTTGAGTGTTTTTACTGTTTTTTGAAGGTTCACAAAACGCCAAAACTACCAAAGCAAAGAGTAGACTTGCTTCTTACATCAGGAAGAATCTGCGTGTTTCTAGCGGTATCTGCTAATTCATAATCTGTAGTCGAAGTGTGAGCTGTAGAAGCTTTTCTGGTTCGCGCCTTGCTTTTTTCACAGCAGCGGCCCAAACGATCTCCTAATTCATGGATTTCTGCTTCCTGGTCATGTGACGTGTGACGTACGCGGATGAAGATCAGCTTCAGAGACGTGATGTTTATTCTCATGGTGTGGGGACTCCTTCCAACGCCCGCCCCGTAAAAAAACATGTAATTGACGAAGAATGACGGCGTATTGCTCTGCACATAAACATAAGTACAAACTAACCCACGTATGACGACGGCCTTGCATGAAATCTTCACCAGAATGATTGACCATGTGGCCCATTGGTTCTATGATCCACGTCACCTTTAAGCTGTTCCCCTGCTGAGGTGTACTAGAACATTAAAAATGATGTTTTTTACTTCTGTGGCAACACTTGTTTTTTTGATACTGGTGTAGACATCCATCCATCCATCCATCCATCCATCCATCCATTTTCAGCCACTTGTCCAGAGTCGGGTCGCGAGGGCATGCAGGAGATAGGTGTAGGAGACAGTTTTCATGTTCAGCCTGCATAGAAAACTCACAGAGACTCATTATAATCAGAAATAATCATTAAAGATGTTTTTTCAGTGTTCCACACCTTTTAAAACTTTGTTTTGCATGTCAGAGTGAGGAAGACTAATTCAGTTATTTGGGATTTAAACGCTCCACATCTTCATCCTCGCTGTGACGGAGTTTCCAGGAAACGTGTCTCCGTCTGTGGGCAAATATGAGAGCCACTCTTGTGATGTGACAGCCTGGAGGCCTTTAGCTGAACAGATGGCTCCTTCGTGGGATGACATTCATGTTGCAGGAAACAGACTAACTGGATGGTGGAGGCGAGGGGAGAGAAAAGGCCCTTGATTGAGTTACAGGCAGATGTCGCTGTGATGGGATCTTTTTCCTTTTTTTTCTTTACAAACACAGAAAAGACAGACAGACAGGCAGACAGACAGATGGCCTCTAAGTGGAAAACCATGTCAACACTGAGGGCTGTTTATCAGAAATACCCAGATGTGGCGTACAAAGGACGATTGTGCTAGTTTTAGTCAACAGCTGCTACACTAGAGCTCATCTTCCTCTGAACTCCACTAGATTTTCCGGGGCTTATGTCTTCTTTTAATCCACGGATCAAAAATAGCTTTTGATTGCAGGTTCTTTCTTGTGGTGTACTTTTATATTCTCAGCTGGGCCGGCGGGATAATACAGGGTGTGTGTTCTTCTGTCCCTCCTTTGTGCTTTCAATGCAGGTTAGCAAGGCCACATGGGCTTTTGCTCCACCCGTTTTTGTGTTAATAGGAATTGTTTGTAGCTTTTAATCTGTGAAAAAGAACAGTTAAAGGCCAGTTAATCTGAGAAATAGTTTCTTTAAAACTACCGTAATTTCCAGACTGTAGAGCGCACCTCAATATAAGCCGCACCGGGCTAAAAGCCGCAGATATCTACTGAATTGAAAACGTAGTTTAACTGAACGTAACTGAACTGATCAGTATCAAACAAAACAGAAAAGTTATTGATTAGTTTATTCATCGTCCTCCTGCGCACTGAAACCACTGAAGTCATCTTCTTCAGTGTCAGAGTTGAACAGCCTGAGAAGAGCTTTGTCACATACCTTTTCTGTGGCCATGTCAGTGTCGCTCTCCGTGCTGCTGTCATCATCCCGGGGTGAAGCTGGAAAAACAAGCAGCGCCGTTTTGCTGTGAAAAAAAAATCCTCCTGGGCGCTTTCCGTAGCACTCCTTTAACCATTCCTTCATTAGACTTTCCAGCATCCATCCTTTCTGGTTGACTAAAGCCGCACCTCATTAGAAGCTGCATGGTTCAAAGCGTGGGAAAAAGTAGCGGCTTATAGTCCAGAAAATACGGTACTTTTTTAATATCATTGGTCACTCTGAATTTCACGCGCAGGCTGAAAATAGTCTTCTATTCCTGCATTAGCCGTTAATAGAAAATAAACGGGGAAATGCTTGATTCACAAAACGCCACACGGATCTACGTCACATTCAAAATGAGCATTAATGGATTCATCCATCGTGACGGGGAAGGCTGTTGCTGGTTTAGCGTCCAGGAAACAGCAGAAAACATTTCAGCTAGCAGAAGCTAATCGTTAGCATTAGCAACTCCACCACAGCAGAATTCCTTCAGGCTTGTGTTGTGTGTGGAGATACTGTAAAACATCAGCATTGCATAGCAGAATCAGTGGTAGAGTCACGCTTTTGTTATCCAATCAGAGGCAAGATGCCCAAACATCAGGAAATACGACTCCAAATCCTGCCGTGTTCTGCTTCCATCTGCTCAGGGTAACTTTTTGAAACGGGAGCACCAGAGCGTTTCCCCACAGGGATCTACTCACAACACAATCATTTATACTAAAGAGCACTGCATGTGTTGGACAAATAGGTGAACATGGTTTTTAGGAGCAATACTGTTCTTATTAAGGATGTACAAATGTGCAAATGTAGAAAACTTTTTTACAATTTGTAAGCAATAAAGGGATGAATTGGATCTATAATCAATAGTTTTGTTACTGGCCAAAGGAAAACAAAATGACTCTAATTTCCCCTTATCATAACAGAAATAATGTCACATAATAAAAGGTTTGCAGCTAAATTCTCTTAACTGGAATTTGGCACCATCAGTAGAAAAATACTGGGACTGCAGCCAACTCTGCATCTTTCCTCAGCCCTTCCTTCCTTTCACCCATCTGTTATTTGTTCCATAATAATAATAATAATAATAATAATAATAATAATAATAATAATAAACTTTTCTGCTCACTATCAAGAGCTGTTTTGATAGAAGATGGCCATAGTATTTGTTATTAAAGAGCAAGTCACCCCCTACCAAAGTATTACTCCACTCCCACTTCCTGTTTGAAAAATGCAACAAATGCTGTTGCCCAGCAGACAGAGAGGGCGTTGCCGCTAACAAATGTACAGAGGCTCACAATGACACTGTGACATCATATGGTACCAGCTAACGTCCTAGGGTACCTCTTAGCGAATAGCAATGGCAGATTTAAATTCAAATGCAGTGCAGAGTTTTTACCTGATGGCACAACACTGACAGTTTTAGGCAGAAAATTTAAATTTTTACTAAAATGCACTAAAGTGCAAAACTATTAACTACATGTGTCTGCAGCATGATTAGACATGCATTTATATAGTTTATCAGAAAAAGAAGTTGATTTGGGGGCGACTTGCTGTTTTATATCATATTCTTGGTACTTTAGAGCAGGGGTTCCCAAACATTTCAGCTTCTGACTCAAAACCTGCAGAGGATCTGGACTTCTATGAGAGGTAATAAACAGATGTTGTTAATGAGCCAAATAAACAATGAAATACTTAGAAAATATTGTAATGAAAAGTAGCGTCTGCAGCACAGGCAGAATCTCTTGCCCTCCAGACAGAAACTTACAATAACAGGAGCAGGCAGCAGTTACCAAAAATACATTTTTAGTAGCACAAATCCACAATAAAACTCCTCTCTACAAAACCCAGCTCCTGCCCCTACTGGCACTCTCTCGCCCATCCACCCTTCCCTCCCCTCCTCCCCTATTCAGATTAAACCAGACAATCAGGCCATGAAACAGTCAGGTACTTAGCTGGCCCAGTCACTGTGGCCCCCTCCCCGGGGTCCGAGCATCCGACGCAGTCCAACGTCCCGGGGATTAACTTCCGAGAACGGTGGGTAGATCCTGCGACCTGCATCCGTCTGCCTGGTCTCTCTGCGGCAGATGTTGTTGTGGCCTCGACACCCAGCTACTCCCACCCTAGCTGCCTAAGGGAGGCAATAGCCTCCCCTCCTAGCGCTGGAACACCACCCCCTACTCAGCTTTCTTCCTCACTGGCAGCCCTAACTGACTGTGAGCGATGCCACCCCCCAAAACAGGGTGCCACAATGACAGGTCGACCACACGCACACACCTCTTTCTGCAAATCTGCCGCCCTTTATCACTTTTGGCTTCATCATGCCGAACAAGCACCAGCTGGTCTTCAATCACCACACCCCCAAAGGTCAAGTACTAACTTCTGCCCTTTACAATGTTATCCGTTTTATCAGTTTTTAACTCATTCACTGCCAGCCGTTTCCTGATCACTAACGGCCTTTGCTGCCAGCGTTTCTCACCGTTTTCACTGTTTTTTTAAGAGTCACAGAACGTTGCGTGCTAGCATGATGTCGATGACAAAACAAATAGGAGACTCACTTCTTACATCAGGAAGAGTCCGCGTGTTTCGAGCGTTTTCCGTTCTTTCATAATCCGCTGTCGAATTGTGATCGGCAGACGCTTTTCCGGTTCGCGCCTCACTTTTTTTTACAGGAACGGCCCAAAACGATCTCCAAACACATGGATGTGTTGCTTCCTGATAATGTGATCTGTGTCGTATGTGGATGAAAATCGGCTTCAGGGCTGAGATGTTTGTTCTCTCAGCACGGGGGCTCGTTCCGATGCTCAAACAGTAAAAAAATGCAAATGACGACTTTAGTCGTCAATGGCAGTGAATGAGTTAAGTATTTAGCAGTTGCTCGTGTTTTCAGTGTCATCAAATCTCAGTCAAAAGGAGGCAATACTGTTTTTGCATGTTTGTTTGAGTAAAATGCAAGTCAAGATTGCCGCCGCAGTTCACGAAACTCGACAAACGCCAAAAGGTTTTACAGAAGATACAGAACTGATTCACGTTTGGAGTTAACCCAGTTCAGGGTAAAGGGAAATGTTGCAGTAGTGCATGAAGAAAGAGCACATCGGTTACAGGTTTGACTGAAACAGCTGCAACTCCATCGAGTCTCAACTCAGGCTGCTTTTAGTTTAAGCTGGGCAACGTCCAATCCTCCAAGGACATTCTTGGCTTTTCATTGATGAAAGCTGACTTGATTTTAAACTGATTTAAAAATCTGCACTGTGTACAAACTTGGATGTAGCCCATGTCGTCTAGCATGTCTGGACTTCTTCATGAACCCCTAAAAAGGTCAGCACTGTATTAGAGAAGCCGCTAAACCCTCTCATTCTCACACACTCTAACACACACAGGTGGCTTTAAGATCTCATAGAAGAACTCCAAATATGTTGAACACACAGCTGGCCTTTTTTTTCTTCATTTTATTTATTTTTTTGTTTTTTTCCTCTTAGCTGTTGGAAGACACACACACACACACACACACACACACACACACACACATACACACACACACACACACACACACGCACATGCATGCACGCACGCACACACACACACACACACACACACACACACACACACACACACACACACACACACACACACACACACCATGCTTTGTTGTTGAGAGGAAAGAGTAGGAGGGAGAGTGATCGGGAGAGCAAACAAGAGCTGGAACTGGATTCAGAAGCTTCGGGGATTTGATTCAGTTTTCAGAGGAGATAAATATAGCTGGTTTTTACACTCGGCGTAGTCTATTGTTTACATTGTGATCATGCATTACTCAGCTTAGTTTTATCGCTCCCTTAGGAGCGAGTTTGGTTCTGAATAAAGGTGCAATTCAGGAAAACAGATGCAAACAATCCAGAAGGATGATCCCAAACAAACAGCACAGAGTGAGGAGGGATGTGGAAGTGAGTGTAGGATGGAGAAATGACTGAAGCAGAGGGAAAGGTGCTGAGTCTGGAGATTATAGGAGTTGTTCTGTGGCTCTGGTTATGTTAAAGGTCAGGATTAAACAAGACCAGTGCTCCTCTCTCCAAACATGACCCCTCTTCACTCTACATCTCTCTTATCCTGTTCAGTCCTTTTTTTCCAGCTTCTTTTAAAACTCACGTTGAATCTTTTTCTCTCCTGGTTTGCAGACACCATTATTGGTCCAGAGATCTTCGGGGATGTGACCAACTTCAGCACCTTCCTGCTGGACCCATCATCAGGCATGCTTGTCCTGGGTGCCAGGGATGCCATACTAGCTGTAGACACCAACAACATGAGCAAACCACCAAAAAAGGTGACACACCTGTGTACATGTGTAAATATCCGTGTGTTTGGAGCTACGAATGGAATAAGAAAAACATTTATGTGAATATCACCTAAATACAATCAGATGGTACAAAAAGAAATGTGACTAAATTAGGTTTTCAAATCATCTCTAGAACCTTTCAAAGAAGCGTTTGCTGCTCATTCTTCACGGCCAACCAACAGAGCTCACATTTCTAGGAGGTGTAACCAGTGTTGGGCCTCTTACGTTAAAAAAGTAATTAGTTAAAGTTACAAATGACTTTTTCCAAAACGTAATTGAGTTAGTAACTTATTACAAAAGTAATTAGTTACCTAGCAAAGTAACTGTGATGTTATTTTTATGTTCTATAACACAGTTAATTGTATAACATTCATAATGTGAAGAGAACTGAATGATATCTAGAATGAAGACTTCAGATAAATGAAAAGTTCATCCAGTAGGAAGTTCTAATGGATATCTGGAATGTTCGTTTCTACTACAATGGAAGTCTAGATATCTGGAACACACATCCAGTCTGCCTGATGAATGTTAAAAAGACCACTGTAGGTTTTTAGGAATCCTGAGACATCTCACGCCGTTGTTATTATGAATATCCTTAATTATAATGTTTACTAGTAACAACACAGCTGTTGATGTCTTCATTAAATTATCACGAAGAGAACATTTCAGATTGCATAAAGGACAGAAAGCTTAACTAATACAAGTAGCACTGATTATGGACATGTTCTGTCTCCATTCTTATCTTGCAGATTGTTTGGGATGTCCCGGAGGACAAGAGGAAGTCCTGTGTGGGGAAGGGAAAGACAGAGGTGAGCCTTTTTTTCCTGTCTCTTTCAGCCCTGATCTCAGTGATTTATAACACACTAAGATCACAGCAAAGAGACATAATAACCACCACAAGCTCAGAGCATGATTTCCAGTGACTCATTTTGGTTACGGTTTTGTTGTCTCATCGTAATTCTTCTGCCATCCAGGAAGGTCCTGTATGAACCATTAAAATTATGCAGCAATCAAATCCTGCATGTGCCTATCTAGGAATTAGTCAAGCCTTAGTTTATTGTGAATCAGGAACTGCACAACTAGAAGTAGTTCTGATTAACTTCTGAGGTTTATCAATCCAAATCTTTTTCTGACATGATGTTTTGGGGTAAACTTCCAAACATTACAATTAGTATGGAAACAGAGTAACTTGAACAAAAGCTACCCAACATTATTGGCTAGGAGCAACTTTTTCTTCTTAGTCTGGTGGTGTTTTAAAGCTCTACACAGCAGTGATCCAAAACTCCCTCCCCTAGAGCCAGTATCCAGCATGTTTTAGTTGTTTCTCTAATCAACACACCTGATTCTACTGTCCAGAAGCTCATCAAGCTCTGCAGATGCCTGTTAATCCCCTGCTGACTAAAATCAGGTGTGTTAAAGCAGAGAAAACTGTAAAAATACTGGATACCGGCCCTTAGGTAAGGGAGTTGAAGATCGCTGATATACGGAATATAAAGTATGTACGTTAAAAACTGTCCTGTGAGCAATTCACACTTTTGGGCATGTGAAACATCCCTCAGGTATATTGAGACAACAGAGACCCTCTAGAGCAGGTATGTCCAAAGTGTGGCCCAGGTACTATTTACACATTTACATTTCTAGAATGATGAACTGTGTCTCTCCAGGATTATTTTTTACTTAAATCATTAATTTTTTAAATTTTTATTTAGAGTTTTCTACCAATTTTTGGGACAAATTCTAAGGAGTAAAAAAAAATAACTGTAGAGATTTATTCTAGGGATGTGTATTGGTGAAATTCTGGCGATACATTATGTATTACGATACAGGGGAGACTATATGATACATCATGACATATTGCGATACATTCAGATAGACAATATTAGTGATTTCTTAGACTGAATTTATTGTAGGAAAATTCAATAAACAGTCTTAACTGATACGTACCATGTTTAAAATGAGGTATCTGAACCATAATAGAGCAATTTACATTTCAGTGGTGGTGGTGGTGGTGGGGGGGGGGGGGGGGGGGGGATTGCACACTGCTGCCAACCAGTGGTCGGCGTTTGAATTGCACCAAAAGAAAAAATACACACTAATGTTTGCATGTAAATTCTTCCAAAAATTTGGTACACGGCTGTTGAATATTGATATAATATTGCAGGAAGAATATTGCAATATATTGCAATATCGATGTTTTCTTACTATAAACTTACTTATTAGATTATTCTAGTTGGCATTGATGAAACTCTTATACTTTACCATGCTTGTTCTCCACATTCTGTTTGAATTGGTACACCTCCTTCAATCAAAAGTAAATATCTTCAAGTAAATACAATTGACCAATTGCCTTTTTACTGAATTAACTGAGATTCAAAACTCAAAGTAATTCTCTAGCAGGAGTCTCAACTTCTTTATGGAGGTAAAAATAAATACAATTCCTTAAACAAGATGTGTTGCTATGAAACAATCTGGAATCTAATTCACCAATATCTTTCTTTTGCTTGTGAGAGCTGTTGGGTATCGGAAGGAACGCTCTGGGAATAAAGCCAACCCTCATCAGGGGTGTGAGTGTGAGACGGTCTGTATATGAAGACGTAGATGTCCTGTAACTGTCTATGGAAAGTGATTAAATAGAGCGTACTGTACAGTGAAGCAGCACATCTCATGTGACGAGTGAACAAGCGTCAGTCTCTAGTTGCTGAGCTGGTTTAAAACAGCAGAAACATCTCAAACTATGTGCAGAAGGTCCATTTTAACATACGTATAGTTCAGGCGCATTATCAACACAGATATATATTTTTTACTGAATGAAGAACTGTGGAGTCGACTGACTTCTAAAGGCAGTAAAATGAAGGCTTGACTTTGGTTCTTCTGTGAAAACACTGATTAAAAGATTAGGTCTAAATCAGAGGGAATAATAACACTGAAGGAAGGACGTGAAGGAGCAAAAGACTGTAGACCTAACAAAACACCGCCTGTGTGTCTGTGTGTTCAGCTGTCTCTGGGACAGACAGCATGAGGCCAGGGGAGCAAGAATCTTTAGTAAAAATAAGGATATCACAAAACTTTGAGATGTTTTTAGGGCTTAAAGTGAGAATGTTATTCTCAGATGGCACCATCTAGAGGTGGGAAAATGTATAACACCCTTCTCTACTTCCGTAATTCTGACTATTGTTCGTGAACGCATAGCTCTAGTTAGCCAACAGAGCTAAAACCCATTATTATCACATTAAGCTGTTTACTCATACATACACACACGCATATATATATATATATATATGTGTGTGTGTATATATATATATATATATATATATATATACACACACACACACGCATATATGTGTGTGTATATTTATAATATATATATATACACACACATATATGTGTGTGTGTGTGTGTGTGTGTATATATATATATGTATATATATATATATATATATATATATATACACACACACACACACGCATATATGTGTGTGTATATATATATAATATATATATATATATATATATATATATATATATATATATATATATACACACACACACGCATATATGTGTGTGTATATATATATAATATATATATACACACACACATCTGATTCACATGAGTATGCAGATGTGTAACACTCTTGGATAATGCGCTACGGGATGGGGAATGGGCTTAGCACAAAAATAATTAAAATATTTCCTACTTTATATCACAGAACAGATGAAGCTTTTACACATACGTTTTGGAAAGAGTTTAGCAGTCTTTTTTATACATTTTTGTGTCTTACGACCCACATTTTTTCTTTATAACTGTAATTTGGCAATAAAACACCATATTGTCTTCGTTTTTTTGTTAAGAATGTTAAACTACATAAAACCAACATCGGATTGTTAAAAAGCACAACAGGTCTTTAACGTGAATTTTTAAACATGAATTTACATAATTAGCAGCCATGTCCGTTTGTATATATTTGGGATTCCTCTGTATATTTCGTGAGTTCTCACGTAAATAAATCCATTCATTCATTAAAAATGTTGCTTGCTATTTATTCACAGTTTTTTTTTGCCCCAGTTAATCAAAATCAGTTTTCTATGGCAATATTACATATTTTCTCCAAAAATGTTTGTTTTTGGACTACAGGACTTCAACCGCAAATTTGTTTGGACAATCAAAATCTTCAGTGTCAACATGCTAACGTTACTTTTACGAATGTGGTATCGTAACTTTAGAATGTCCTGCCTTCAGCCAATCATGTAGTGTGACGTCATCGGCGGGCGCAGGTTCCCAAGCCGATCTGGCACCCGAGCAGATCTGGTACCGACACGGGATTGCTGGATTAATTGCTGTTCATGCCACCAATTCAAACTATTGCTTCCATAAAAAGAGGGCAGGCATGTCAGGAAAATGTATTTTCCACTTGTCCAGTACTAAGATTCAGATAATGCTGCATGTACAAAGAATTTGTCTAAAATACAGTAATGTAGACTTTAGGGACAAAACAGGACAGGTTTGGCTCAATACCAACACAAACAAGTTAACAGTTAAAATAATGATCATTGGTGTCATTAATAATCTTTGTTTGTACAGAAATGAGTTTTAATTTGAGGAGAACATTAAGATCCAGTAGGATTTGAGGTCATTATAGAATTTAATTCAATCAGAAATAATAAATTAAACCTGTTAGACTACTCTCTGCTGTGTCTCAGAAGAATAAGACTTTGGTGATTTTCATAAGAGAAATGGAGTCTAATCCTAAGCTGATCCCACTGCTTGCTGTGAATCCCAAACAGTGGTACCAGTGAGGCAGTAAGGAGAGGTGCTGGTAGGGGGTGGGGGGCTGGTGCAGGTGACAGGATCTGGCTATGAGAGTGCATCGGTTCTTTGGGGAGGTGGTGAGTCAGATCTGGAGCTCATCCAGGAAAACCAGGCGATGCTAAACACACACAAGGTTAAAGATAAATCACCTGCATCATAGTTTCATGGGGAAAGCGGGAGGGTGAGGTGGTGGTTTTTCATCTAGCTTAAAGAGAAGAGAGGGAAAATATTACCAAATGTGTACAGAATACTCTCATGCTTCATGTCTGAGGGTAGTAGTGAATACGACCGCTGTCTGTTGGTTAGCTGTGGGGATCTCAAGTGTCACGTGGGGGGGGGGGGGGGGGGGGGGTCAAATTTCCAGTGAGAGTCATTGGTGACTTGTCTCCTTTTCTTAGATCCTCATGTGGTTCATAAAGGAAATCTAACACATTTTTATTCAAACTTTAAAAATAAACATCAACATTTTTGAATTAAATTGAAACAGACTTTGTGAGAGATCAAAAGAAATCCACCTTTTTAAATTACTGTTTGACTACTTCATAGTTTATTAAGAATCATATTAGTCAACTATTAATAATCACCAAACAGTGCATAAAACTGAAACACAGAAAAAAAAATTTACTTCCCAAATTTTAAAATTGAAATAGGAAGTAGAACCTCCTCTTGCTTCAACTTTATTTCTGCAACTTTGTCTCCCCCTACAGGTGGACTGCAAAAACTACATCCGCCTGCTGGAATTCCTGGGAAATGATCAAATCTATGTGTGTGGCACCTATGCTTTCGACCCCCAGTGTGCATTCCTGGTTAGTGTTTTATTTTATTTTTGTTTACTAATTGGTGTGATTAATTGTCATAGGCGAACAGCAAATATAGGCTCCTTTAGGTCACTTGCATATTAATCAGCATCTATCTTTATGACTACTTGAAAAGTTCACTGAATACAATATTACTTTTTTTAAATACTTCTGATTCATTTAAACATCTGCCAATAATGTCCTATTTCTTACAGCACAAACCTGAAGACATAAAGTAAATTAAAATTAATCTGTGTATATTTTTTACATGGATTATAGTTTTTTCTAGTTATTCCTGCAAACAGGTGTATTAAAATAAAATGTGTATAAATGGCCGTATAAATTGTGTTTATGTATTCATGTAAAAATGGTGGTTGAGAAGGTCGCTCTTTGCTGTGTTCCAACCCAATTAAACTGGGAAAAAATCTGCAGGAAGAGCTCATATTTCTCTGTTAATCTGACTTCATATTCATTTTAAGGCAAAATATTTTGCATCGAATTAGCCAGATTTTAAAAAGAAACTACCTTTTGAGATTTTCAAGGCAACAACAGCATTTTCATGGTGCAGCCCCTGATGAAAGAAGTTCTATTCCCCCCCCCCCAGTGGCTGGCTGCAATACATTTTATGCCCCGCCCCCTCCCTATTACCCAATAGGAGGTTTTTACATCACACCTGATGTAATCCCATAAAGAGTAGGACAACAATAGAGATTGAGAGCTTAGCATTTCCATACCTGAGAAACACCCCCTGAAATATTTGGGATCAGATCAGGAAAGGTCAAGATGTCTACTAAGGTTTGTATCTTTTTTATTTTTTTTATGTTTCACATCATGAAGAGTTTAGGCTCAATAGAGAAAAATAAGGGTTGATTGTTTTGACACTTTAAGCAACACTTCCCTAAAGACCTCATAAAAGGGTCAAACTAAAGGCTTGCCTAGATGAAGGTCAGTGTGAGATCTAGTGTCCTCCAAAGGAATACAGTCGCCTATATGTTTTAGCTCTGAGCTGTACCTTTCTTATCCTCTGCTGTCCTACAGAACATACCTTCCTTCAGTTTAGAGAAACTTGAAAATGGAGGGGTAAAAATGGAGACGGGGAAGGGCAAATGCCCCTTTGAGCCCAGTCAGCATCACACAGCAGTTATGGCAGGTAAGTTCACCTGGGTGGTTTAACTGTCCCATTAACTCTTTTTCAGCGTGTTAATTGATGAACTGCCTTCCTCTCTCATCCAGACGGCGTTCTCTACACGGCCGCCACCAGTAACTTCCTGGGAACGCTCTTTGACATTTCCCGGGCGATGGGACCTGAGCAGGAGCGCATCCGAACTGAACAATCCATCAACTGGCTCAATGGTGAGATACTCGGGTTCCAACTTGATGAAACATTTTCTGTTATTGTCACACCTTCCTACAGGTAGCAAGCTTTTTGTTTGCTTTCATTCAGACCCAAAGTTTGTCAGCTCTGCCTTCATAGAGCAGCCTCCAGACAACAACCCAACAGGAGACGATGACAAGATCTACTTCTTCTTCACTGAGATGGCCAAAGAGTATGATATGTACATCAAAGTTCCAAGAGTTGCACGAGTCTGCAAGGTAGACCATCGCTTTGATCCCTGGTTTAGTACGTTTCCTTGACTGGACCAAACTCATGTAGGACTTGTGTTTGTAGTCCGACGTAGGCGGGATGAAGACGTTGCAGCGCCGTTGGACCACTTTTCTGAAGGCCCAGTTGGTGTGTGAGGACAAACCTAGCAGTCAGCGCTACAACATCCTCACTGATGTTTTCACCATTCAACACACTCCAGGCGATCCCAGCAGCACACACTTCTACGGGCTCTTCACCTCTCAGTGGTGAGCTGAGCACAGTTCAGGAGAAATCAAAGAAAGTAAAATAATTTCAAAACTCGATTTGTTTTTTTTGCTGTTGTTGTTTTTGATCAGGGAGCCTGAAGACTTGTCGGCCGTGTGTGTTTTCAGTCTCTCTGAAATCAGCAAAGTGATGAACGGCCCCTTTAGAGAACTGAAGAAGACCTGTGAGAACTGGATTAATCCTGAACCTGTTCCCACACCGAGACCTGGCCAGGTATTAAACTATACCACCAAATGAACTGTTTCTTTTTATGTTTTTCATAAATGAAAAATAACTCCTATTTTCCCTTTTAGTGTTTGACCAGAGCATTGAAGGATGAAGGATTTGAGTCCTCCTTGAAGCTGCCTGACAAGGTGCTGACATTTGTGAGGGACCACCCTCTGATGGAGAACAGTGTCACTGCAGCCCCCTTGCTGGTCCGGAAGGGACTCCGATACACCAAGCTGGCTGTAATGCTGACAGGAAATGGAGGGAATCAGAGAAAAGCAGTTCTCCATCTTGGAACTGGTGAGGAGTGAAGAATTCATTAAAGAAGATGGCAAAAGGAGAATAGAAATTTAATATTATTTTTAAAAATGTTGAGTTTCTGAAAGTTCTATGAAGTACTTCTCTTATAGACAGCTTTTTTACCTTAATGGATCCATATGGAGTATCGTAAACCTGCCGTAGCCCGTCCTATACATGTTTACTGCCATCTACTGGAGGATCTACAGGTGGCAAGGACAAATTTAATTTCTTTATTACTATTATAGAATAGAGTAGAATAGACTTTATTGTTCCCACAATGGGGACATGTTACAGTAGCACCAACACTTAAGATAATCATTTTAAGAAAAATAACAAAGGTACATGCTTATGCACATAGGCAGTGAGCTATTGTCGTAACCTTTGATCACTAAAAACCACAAATAAAAAGAAAAGAGAGACAGACATAAAATGTAAATCTGATATTGCTCAGGTATTGAACACATACTGAGTATTGCATTGGCGGTATTGTGTACCAGCATAATGCCAGTAACACGTTTACATACTTGGGATGTCTCGAACAACTAAAACACAATAAAACAGCTATATAGTAAAATGCAGAAATACAACATTTAAAATGCATTAAAAGATTTTAAAAGCCATAACAAAAGTGATCAGAAAATTAAAACGAGTACAAAAGCCAAGAACTAGACCTAAGATAAACCTTCAGCCCAGCTGTAAAAATGGGCAGCGATGTGGACTGTTTTAGTTCTACTGGTAGTTCGCTCCAAAGCCGAGGACCCAGAACTGAACCCGTGGAACCACCAGGAGGTGCGTGATTCCTCAGGTGCAGCTTATTAATGAAATTAGTTTAAAAACTTTAACTTGAGTTACTTGCAAAATATATATTTTAGCTTAATAATTTTCAATGGTAAAGGCTAATTATCGGTTTGGGACTCGAAATTGGATCGGATGTGTTATAAAATGGCACAATTAGCTTTTTGTTTTCTACACTGCAGCAACACGCACACAACTTACACGCACGCACGCACACACACATATAGAGTGTACACGATAAGTAGCCTAAGGCATTTCATTGCACAATCGCATCCACAATCAAAACACTGTTGGGCTTGTCTTATTATTATTATTATTATTATTATTATTATTATTGTTATTTATACTTTATCATTATCAGCATTGATATCTTTATATTAATATTGTAAAAATATGATCATTATTTTTATTATTGCTACTATTATTTATTATTAATATTGCAAATGATAATAATGATTATAATGATACCCTTATTATTTACTCTCTATTATTTACTATCAGATTAATGTATGTGTTTAATTACTTATTTTATCTCTATACATGAAGGCGTCATATTATAGCTACTCACACACATTTATGGGTGCACTAAGGTTTGTCTCATGGAACGTACATGGAGCTGGCTCCAGAGAGGAGATTAAACATTTTTGATCAGTTAAAAAGAGTGCAAGCAGACGTAATATTGCTACGAGACCCATAAATCTGCCACATCTGCAGATGAACTTAAAAAATCTGAGTTTCCCAGCATATTCTTTGCCTGCTATAACTCTAGGCAAAGAGGTGTAGCTATTTTAATACACAAAAACATCAATTTCACAGTATTGGACACAGTTTCAGATGCAGAGGGTAGATTTATAATACTAAAAATATCTGTACAGAACCAAAGCTTATGTATCATCAGCATATATTGTCCAAATATTTATGACCCTTCATTCTTTCATAATTTTTTCTCTGTACTTTCCAAACACTTGGACTGTCCACTTATACTTGGAGGCGATTTTAAATTTTGGATGGATACTTTAACAGACAGGCTCAGTACAGCTGGGACTCAGCGCAATTGGCAATCCACTAACAAAGTTAAACAGTACATGAGTGATTATGGGCTTTGTGATGCATGGCAACCTCTTCATCCTAACTATAGAGAGTATACGTTTTTCTCACATGTCCATCACTCTCATTCATGTTTGGATTATTTTCTACTCAGCAGCTGATTGTTGGCTGACATTTCAGACACTTGAGATACACCCCATAGTTATCAGCGACCATGCTCCGGTTTCTTTAACTCTGGTAAACCATAAGACAATCCCACCAAGCAAAAACTGGAAGTTTAATACATCACTGCTTAAAGATGAAGGTTTTATAGAATTGTTTAAAAAGGAGTAGGCTTTATATTTAGAACATAATGGCCTGCCTGGAACATCAGCAACTGTTCTCTGAGAGGCAGGGAAGGCAGTGATGAGAGGTAAAATAATCTCTTTCTCATCACATAAGAAAATAACAGAAAACAAATGTATTCAGGAGTTAGAAGAAATCATTAAGTCTTTAGAGGCATCCACAGAAGAAGAGTTACTGAGCAGATTATGTAAAGCTAAATTAGAACTTCATGGAATTATTGACAAAAAGACACAATTTTTAGCACAAAGACTACAAATAGAAAACTTTGAACATAGTAATAAGTCAGGTACATTTTTAGCTAACCAGTTAAGAATAAATGGAGAAAACTACCATATCTGCTGTTAAAGACTCAACCGGGAATATAGTTTATGATCCTGAAAGAATAAACAACACTTTCAGAGACTTTTACCAAACTTGTACTCACCACAGATAAGTTCCTTGACATGATAACACTTCCTAAATTATCAGACAGCCAAGCTACAGTCCTGGATTCACCACTAACATCAGCTGAGCTCCAGGAAGCCCTTAAATCCATGCCTAATAGGAAAGTTCCAGGTCCATACAGGTTCCCAGAAGAGTTCTACAAAGAATTCTGGATCATTCTGGCTTCAACATTCTTCAGAATGGTGAGGGAAATCGAAGGTTGGCAGATTTCAGCCAAACATGAATTCAGCCAATATTAGTCTTTTATTAAAACCAGGCAAAGACCCTGTATTTCCTACCAGCTATCGCCCAATTTCTCTTATTAATGTTGATCTCAAAATAAAGAGACGGTAACCCCCTTTATAATACACTCTGACCAAACTGGTTTCATTAAGGGTAGACAGTCATCCACAAACTCACGTAGATTACTTAATTTGTTAGATTTCTCTTGCAGTAGAAACATATAAACTAGTATATTATCCGTAGATGCAGAAAAGGCCTTTAATAGAGTTAACTGGAAGTTCTTATTAGCAATTTTACATAAATTTGGTTTTGGGAACTTCTTCATAAACTGGCTACAAACATTATACAATTCACCAACAGCACGTGTCAGGACAAATGACCAAATATCAGCTAGCTTCTGTCTTCAGAGGGGGACCATGCAGGGATGCCCACTCTCCCCCTCACTTTTTGCTATCTTTATCGAACCACTAGCAGCAGCAATTAGGCAAACAACAGATATTAAAGGCATACAGTGTAAGAAAATAGAACATAAGATCAGTCTTTATACAGATGATGTTTTACTCTTTCTCCAGAATTCTCAATCCTCTCTTTCCCATTCAGTAGAACTGATACTCTTTTTCAAGAGTTTCAGATTACTCAATAAACTAGTTAAAATCCACAGTTCTACCAATTAATTTCTCTTTTGTCAATTTACTTAATACACAATTGGAGTCAGGGAATATCACATACCTAGGAATTAATGTCTGTCCGAAGTTGGCAGATCTAACCAAACTAAACTACATCCCACTTTTAAAGAAGGTGGAAGATGATCTTGCAAGATGGAAATCCTTACCAGTATCACTCATGGGGAGGGTTGCTACAGTTAAAATGATGGTCTTACCCAGAATAAATTACTTATTCCCAATGATCCCAAACAAGCCACCAGCTGACTAGTTTAGATCTCTGGACTCCTCAATCACAAAATTCCTTTGGCTAGATAAACCTCCACGAATTAGCTTAAAAACACTTCAGAAGACCAAAGAGGAGGACTGGATCTACCCAACTTTTGTCATTATTTCTTAGCCAACAGGCTGCAATATATACTAAGATGGTTGCAAGATAACCCACTAGATGAGTCCTGGTTAGATATGGAACAGACACTTTGCCATACGATAGAGCTTTGAGACTTACCATTTATTAGCTCAAGCATAAGCAAACGTGAAGGCTTCAAAAGTATTAATATCAGCACCTCTCTGGCAGCATGGTGGGAGTATCTAAAATTGACAGAGTCTTCACTAATACCATGCAGACACACACCTATCTTGAACAATCCTGATATTTTGCAAAATAACAAAATGACGAACCCTCCGGACTGGAAAAGTAAAGGAATCCTATACCTGGAACACATATATGAAGGATTAGACTTCATCCCATTTAACAGAATAGTCTCCCAATTTGGAATAGATAAGAATAGCTCGTTAGAATATCACCAAATTAAATATGTAGTTAAAAAAAATTAATCTCAATAAAGTAGAATTAAAAACACCACCAAGGTTATTAGACTCCTATAATCTCAACCCCCCCAAACTACTGTCTAAAGTTGATGAGACACTGTCCAAAATAGACGATAGAATAGCAATCCCTATTGAAAAATGGGAGGTGGATTTATCAGTCAGCTATGACTAGAACTTCTGGTCCCAAACTTGTTTAAAACTTTTTAAATGATCAGACACCCCAATTCACAATTAATTCAGTACAAAATCCTACACAGAGTACACTATACAGGTTATCGGATGTTCAAGATGGGGTTTGTGTCGTTTGACACGTGTACACACTGCACAAACAACATTCCTGACAATTACATTCACGCACTGTGGTCCTGTCCACTTGTCCAGCAATTTTGGTGTATAGTATGTGAAGACCTGTCAAAGTGTCTGAAATGTCATCCCAACTTCTCCCTCTCTTTGTTTGCTGGGAAACCTGGATGATGTCCCAATTGAAACATCTTTGGTTCACGTGGTTCTGACTGCCATATGCATCGCTAAGAAAACTATCCTCATGAATTGGAAAAATAGAGATACTCTTTGCATTAACCAGTATAGAAATATTTTGTTAGATCATATTACACTTGATACAGCCTCTGCTTCCACTTCAAGTCACTCTCTTTGGGCTCCTTTGATCGGTTCCATCACATAGCAATGATGGGTGGTCATTGATATTGTCCTGCGAGGTGATGTGGGTGGAGGATTTGAGTTTGGAGTATCCAGACGTTCTCTGAGGGTTGGTTCACTGGGGGTGTCTGGGGCTGCTGCCCCCTTCTGGAGGTGCTTAGGTTGCCTCGGGGGGTGGACTACTGGCGGTTGTGAGTGGGGCCCCTTGGGGGTCTTGGCGGTGGCCATGGGTTGCTGCCTGGCGGCTGCAATGGCCCTTCATTGGTCTAGGTGGGGGCCTGGGGGCTCAGGGTGTGGGGTTGGTCGGCCCCGTGTGGGGATCTGGGCAGGACCTTCGGGGTCAGGTCCTGACGTATGCTGCCGGGAAGAAGGTGGGAACATGCGGCAGTGCCTGATCTGGGCTCAGGGGCCTCGGGTAGACCTTGACTCCTCTGCTGTCCATCAAGGGGGAGGGGGATGTCCAGGAGGGGGAGGACCCAACTGTACCTGGATGTCCTATGTCGTATGTATTCTGGAAGCTGTGCAAATGCAGGGATGGGAGCAGATATTCTGCTGGGGTGGGGGTGCGTTGGTTCCCTCGAAGTCCGTGGAGCTCTGCAATGCTGCTGCTTTGGGCCCTGGCAAGATGGACTGGGGTCTCCATGCCCTGGGTGGCATTTTGACAATGGAGGTGCCTATTGGGGCCAGTGGGGGAGCTGGCTCCCTGGAGGGCTTAGGCCAACCAGCCATTCCTCCCCATCCCCACACATTTTTCTCCTACTGCTCCCTCACATCATCACACAAACATGCACATAGGACTTTGGGGGGTGGACAAGTCAGGGGGTGCGGGTATGGGCCCCATTTCCGCACTCCTGTGGCAGCCTCCCCCCCCCCCCCCCCCCCCCCCCACACACACACACCCCCAATTTTATTTGCACATTAAAAACTTCCACCAATGACATTCCACACAAACACACACAAGGAGATCTCTCAGCCTCATCCCAGGTGCCTGTTCCCACTTCCAATTTTAATCTGCACTTAAGACACAGAGGGCTGTGGGGGGAAGAGGGGTGGTGTGGTGGCATCAGCTAGCATAGGCCAGACGATGCCTGCACTGCCCACTCACCACAGCCACAAATACACCTCATCAACACGCACCAACACTGTATTGTAACCAGTACAAGTAACAACATTTTTAGATTGTTTTATGGCGAGTGTCACACACTGATAAAACCAGACTCAAGCGTTAACACAAATCTTTATTCTTGCTCAGTTCTGCTCACAGATAGAAAATCACAACTGTTCAGCATCAGACCTGCAACAGTATCCCGTCTACGTATGCCATCGCCATCGTCCTCCCCATCCTCCTCTTTAATCACAGCGTTCTCTTTGTCAGACCCTTCTTCAATCACTTGACCCAAGTTCACAAACACATTGTGTAACACACACTCTGTCAGAACAACAGCTCTGGCTCGCTCGTAGTTCCTATATCCAGATACATAAGACGTTTGAATCTGGCTTTCAGGCTGGCGGCAGACCAATCCAAAATCTGACAGTGCTCTTCCAAAGTTGTTAAAAAGTTCCTTTGGGCCACAACCTCTCTTATATGGGATTAAAATCTGTTCAGTGAGTGGGTAATCAGCTCTGGCCACAATACAGAAGCCTGAAGGTACAAGATCAGGATGCTGTTTGAGTCTATCTCCCAGAATCCTGCCTCTATCTAGATCTGAGCTTTTACTGATTCTACAGTGCAGGAACTGACATCTACGACTGCAGACCAGTTCCAGGTTTAACCAGAAGTTAGGATGAGCCTCCTTCTTTGTTTTCTTCTCCACAGGTGCTTCACTCTCAGTGTCAGGTTTCCCTGCAGGTAGACAGATAGGAATCCATGTGTGTCCCAGCACTCCCAGTATCTGAGGTACACCTTGATCTTCCTTTAGCTCATATATTCCAAGCTGACTGGAAAATGGAAAAAGTGCCAACAAAGCCTCTCTGTCTGGAAAACAGGAAAAAAAGAGGTTACAATAATAATCTGGTTTTGCATTGACAAGAAAACAAAATCCCCAGCCAACCCACCAACTGGCCATCTGATCTTCTGCTCCTGCTGCATGTTGATCCACTCACAGAAGGAGAAGATGATCCTGTGGATGTTTCCCTTTTCCAGCTGGAAGCGTTTGGACACACAGCAGTAGCTGATCTGTTCAGAGAGCAAGGACAGAGACAGGAGGACAGTGTGGGACAGAGACAAGCGAGCCCTTCCAGACATCCGAGCCTTAGATTTGGAGCTTTGCTCTGAGATGTGCTGGTGAAGCAACAACATGTCACGTGACACCAACTGAATATAAAGTATATTGTGAAAAATCCGACTCATTAAATCCCATTAAAATTTTTAAGTTCGTTAAAAAAAAAATATATATATATATATATGGCACACCCTACTGAGATAATCCAACAGACTCTTCATTTTGCATAAATATATTTATCTGAGTTAAGCAGCTTAATAAAGCAGCACAAGTCATTCCTAACGTAATGTTCAATAATGAGGACTGAAAAGTAACTTTAGAAGTTTTTAATGCCCAATAACAAAAAGGTTGCATGGGGGATTATTATTCAAGTACATTTTGGTATATTTATAATGGCTCCAAAAGTTAAAGAAATGAGAGGTGGAATTTAAATAAATACAACTCCTGGAACAGTGCAGTGGCTTGCGCTCTTGCCTTGTAGCAAGAAGGTCCTGGGTTCAAATCCTGACCTGGAGTTCACTGGTCTCTCTAAATCATTCTTAGATGTGAGCGTGGTTGTTTGTCCTGTTTGTCTCTGGGTTTCCCTGCGATTGACTGCCAACCTGTCCAGGGTCTACCTTGCCTGTTTGCCTGGAGATTGCTGGAAATAGGCACCAGCCACCCGCGGCCCTGCGTGGATGAGCAGGTACAGGAAATGGACGGATGGAACTCAAACGTGTTTTTGTTGCAGACCGTGGTGAGCTCCACCAGGTGGCAGTAGTGGACCAGAATGCCACTTTGTTGCAAGAGATTCCGCTTTTCTCCTCACAGGAGCCTGTTAACAACATAATACTACATCAGGTGAAGTCCATGATTCCACACCTCAGACACAGCAGTGTATTTACTCATGTTCAATGTCTTCCTATAATGACTCTATAAAATGTTTCCTGTGTTTCCAGGGCCGCGCTCTGGTGGGAAGCCCTCTGTCTTTGGCTGGAGTCCCGGCTGAAGGCTGCTCCCTGTATCCCAGCTGTGAGGTTTGTGCCAGAGCCAGGGGACTGGGCTGTGTGTGGAGCACAGAGGACGAAACTTGCCATGCAGCACAAGCAGAGTGAGTATCATAACAGGTAGAAGAAAAAATATGTTTAATCGTACAAAAAGACTTATTTATTGTAATAAATACAGTGAAGTGTGTGTATAGTATAATTCAATAGTATCTATATAGCTATAAACCAACCCAGTGGCCTATTGGTATGAGTGCCTGCCCTGAGATTGGGTGATCGGGGTTCAAAACTGGTCGGGTCACACCAAAGACAAAATGGGACCCAATGCCTCCGTGCTTAACACTCAGCTTTAAGGGCTTAGATTGGGGTGGTCCCCATGGTCAGATGTGAAAATGTAATTTCACCAGTGATGATGATGACTTTGGGACTTTAACTTTGACTGTAAAGACATATACATTAACATGAGAGTCAAACAAAGCTTTAAATAGAAATCAAATTCAAACAAAATCCATTTTTAACAGACTTATAAAAACACATCTCTTGTGTTTCAATGTTCGACTTTTTTATTTATAAACGAAGCCCTAATAAAGAAAAAAAACATTAAAAACAGCAGAAATTAACTTTTACCAAAAAACAAAATTTAAAAAAGGATTAAAATGAACAAAACTTTAAAGTTCTTTTTGTATCTCAGTCCTGGTCCAGGTGACATCGTGGACCAGGCTTTAAGAACATGTAATACCCATGCTGGTGAGTAAATCCAGAAGTTTTTTTTATAGTTGATATTTTTTATTGATGGAGATTGAGCGTTTTAGCTCTTGTCCTCCAGGCCGCTGCCATCCATCCATTCAGGAGCTGAGGGTCACCATGGGGTTACGTGTCCTGCTTCCATGTGTCCAGCTGTCTCCCCGTCCCTGTAGCTGGGAGTACCCCCCACACAGACACACCAGGCAACACCATTCTGACTTGGAGGTGACCGTCACAGAGGATAGCCTTGGAAAATATGTCTGCACATGCCAAGTATGGACACGTGATGAAAGTCCTTATTACTTTTTATTTGTACTACAAGTAAAAGTATTCTTTTCTGTGTCCAACAGGAGGGGGGCCCAAGCATTAGAGACCCCACCCCCTGTCGCCGAGCAGCCTACCAACTAATGCTGGAGGACCCCAGTGTTGGTGGAGTGATGGCACCAAGAGTAGGCCGCCACATCTTAGCCATCTACATCCTTTTCTTCTTCATGGGCCTGTTGTTAGGAGGGTTCCTCATCTTCTTTCTGACCCGGAAACGGGCTGGAACGGACCTGGGCCATCATGAGACAGAAAAGGGGCGAGAATTGCTCGGCTCCTCAGCCACTCCCCAGTCCCCCAGCAGTGCCAGCCTTATGTCGGACGCCTTCAGGATGACGGAAAAACCAAACGGGACCACTAGTTCAACCACGACGACGACGCTCCTCAGTAATCAGGACAATGGTGGTCACCATGGTAACAGCCACAGCAATAACGTGATTAACAGCAAGCCCAGCAATGGACATGCTCTGTATGTCAATTGCAGCACACTTAGCAGTGAGCTAAGGCTCAACTCAGAAATATTAATAGCAAATAGATTGGACGGGAGGACGGGGGAGGGGGTGATGTCGGAGAGGGAGTCGAGGGAGGGGGATGAGCTAGATGAGAGGTTGGGAGATGGGTTAAGAGATGGGATGAAAGGACTTGAGGAGGAGTTTGCCAGCTTCCCGATGTTTAAATCCCCAGCTCCGCTGGCTAAGTGTGAAGAAAACTCAATATGAAGGAAATGAGACTTTTTGAAGATTTTTTCTGCATCCAAATAAACTAAGAACCACTGGGATAAATGCTAAAGAAGGTACTGCCAAATGCTTCTGTATGGGAGCTGTGGCACCAAGAGGGCTTACAGAGGTTTATGAGAGTTTAAGAACCGTGCACGACAGAAACACACCTGTAAGTTATGGACCACTTATTGTTTGTCTCAGGTGAGCCACAGCAAAAAATAAATGCTTGGGATGTAAATATCAAATGTAAATATGAACAGAAATGTGTGGGAGAACATCTGCAGGTTGTTGTGTTATTCTGAAGTTACATGAAATCAAAGATGAAATGTCTACCAGTGTAGACGTGGAAAAGCCATATTCTGTTGTTCTGTCATCTCTCATCACTTCAGCTGATGGATCTGCTAAAGGAAAAGTGTACTTTTGTCTCTGCACCATTCTCTGTATCCGGGTGTTTGCAATGCTTGTTAGTCTTGCAAATCTGGACCTCCATCCAGCAAAGGACAGCTCAGGCCGTCCAGCTCTGCTGCTCCGGTCCTGGACCATGAAGATTGAGAGGTGTTGTCATCAGACACTGAAGGAACATGATTTCACTTTAGCAGGAATAGGATCGGGCTGTCCCTTTTCACATTGCAGTAGAAATTCAAAGATTAAGGATCGTCCATTTGATTTGTCTTTAGAATTATTGTTACCAGGACAGAAGACAAATGTCTTTCAAATGGTTTCAGTCTGAGAGAATGGACCTTTTCTAACTCAAAACCACCTGCACCTCATTTTGTGTGTTGGTCAACTTCAACATATAGTGTTTTTGCCATGTTTTGTAATAAAATATTGAACCGTTAACCCTCCCACTGTCTTCATGGGTGACCCCACGAGGAAAGTTGACCATTGAGCAGGATTGGTGGTTTATCCCTTGAGGTCCACGTGGCGGGGGTGAGGTGGTGCTCATTCGAATCAATGATTTGAAGCATTGTTTGTGCGCATCCCCTGAAATTAATGTGACGCATCAAAACGCTGCATTATATTAGTAACCAGTAGGTGAAGTTGACAAAACAAGCGAGACGCACTCCCCATGGTGACTCCGTCCCTGATTTAGAGGTTTTTAATGCCATCTTCGATTCTGCTGCTGTCTCTTTTTCTGTCGTGAACTAAAATTGTACCGTTACTGATCTCTTCTATTGATGCCATATTTGTTTTGGTTGTACCCACAAACCTGGCTCTCTGTCCGGTCTGAGGAATCTAGTGTGCCCCTTAGTGGAACACCCCAGTACTACGTGCAGTTTAGTGCTGTGCAGCAGCAAGTATGCGAACAAAGACACCTGTTGCTGCCTGTGCCAATGCGAGGTCAAACATCAAGTATATCAAGGCTCTAAGTAGAAGAGAATAACATTTTATATTGCAAGGAGTCAATGTCCACATATGTGGGCACAGGGCCCCAAGAGGCAAAGTGTTAACTTGGTTTATTGTCCACATCTTTCACGCTCAGAGTTGTTGCAACCATTCCATTTGTGCTTTATTTGATCCTCTAACTTTGTGAGAATAGATATTAGAACATATACAGCATTTTTTGCTGGAATTGGTATTACTAAATTATTTTCAAATCCCATCCCTGGGACTCAATAAATGAAGTCCTCCACTCTGAAGCAAGGACGATTAAATCGGATGCATGATAAAGCAAATTTAAAGAGTATTACACCATTTAGAACAAAATCAAAACATACGATGCACACCACTACCAATGTAAATGAACTGATCATCCGACCATTTTGGAGTGGTGTAGTCAGTATGTCTGGGAGCTGAACACAATCAGCTTTACAGACATGGGGTCAGGTTATGGTTAACTCTGGTTTAGGACACATGTGACTCTCCATGCTGGTACATGCTACCTTTAGACAAGATATAGATATGATAAAGTAACCATGCTGGTGCATTATCATGGCGTGTCCGAGCAAATGAAATGGTAGTTTGAGTTCTAATCATTTTATTTATAAAGTGAAGAGGAAGAAGAATAAATGATTGGTTATATGATAACTCTCAAGATAAAAATCATGAGGCACTTCACGAGAACAAAATAAAAATTTAAAAGATTTTTTTTAAATAAAAGGGTTAGGGTCAAAGTACACTTTCAGTTCTTCATTTTAAGTCAAAGTTCATGTTTCTCACCACATCACCTTTGTGAAGCAAATACAAAAACAAAATGATTAAAAACCGAACACCCTCCAACCGCTTCGCTTCGCTTCTCCCCTTCCATCAAGACCCAGTATAAAAGGAAAGCCGACCGAGTCAGGGATGATCCCATCCTCGGCAGCCTCTCCGTCCCACTGCCAAATATAAACACGAAGTCCATCTCAAACTTCTTGGTGCGGGAGGAGAAGAAAGCCAACTACATGACAACAGTACTGCCAAAAGCCAAACCCCACAGCTCAGAAGCTCCTGCTCTGCCACCGTCACTGCGGCCATCAGTGAGAGCTGAAGTGCAGTATGAGCAGCCTTGCCATGTCTCTGGTAAAAGGCGTGGTGAGAAATGAGCTAAGCTGTTATAGCACTTCTATTTTATATTTTGTGAAGAGCAAAAGGTAATGCACATAAATTATTACTCATTATCTCCTGTGTTTTTCTATACAATTACAGGTTAGACTTTGAAGAACCACAGCCTGGACCAGGTCCGTCTGGACAACCTGCACAACCAGACTCCTGCTGCAGCCTCCTGCGTGCCACCAGCGATTACACCTGCACCAATACTCCTGGTGGTTCAAACCCAGCCACAGGTTCTTTCTATTCCATTTACTGGGCCGTCCTACACTCAGGGTTTTGTCCCTGTCAAACCACCACTAAAACAGCCGTCATACCATTAATGCTGAACAGATCGTGGAGGCCCTGTGCAGCATGCAAATCAGCTCTGTGTGGAGGAAACAGCAAGAGGTAGACGCCGTCAAAGGGCAAAGTGTCAGGGAGCAGCCAGGAACTGTTCACATTTTGCCCTGCCACCAAGTCCATCACACCTGGCTTTGAAAGTGTTTGTGAAAGCTATGAACACTTTAAAAGTGTGGTGGACAAGGAACTGCAGATGAGGGAAAAAACTGACATGTAGTTTTCACGTAAGCACATTTTGTGCAGGAGTAAAAAGGCACTTATTAATGTGCATTTCATGTTTACTTGAGGTTCAAATTTTATAGCTGCTTTTAAAACAATTTTCTGTTATTTATCTTTTCACTGTATTTTATTTCATCATCTTTGCCGTTCACGTGCATGCAGATTTTGAGCAGGAAAAAGACACTTGTACGCCTTTCATGTTGATTTAAGGTTCAAAGTTTGTACCGGCTTGTAAAAATGTAAGTATTTTTCTATTGTTTTTATCTGACTTGTTTAGATATTTAGTTTTTATTGGCACATTTTTAAATCTTCATTGGCCCTTTTATATTATCAAAATAGAAATGGAATTATTTTCTTTGTGTGACTTTTACACTTGCTTTTAATAAAATCATTCTAAATACAATTTTAAGTGTGCCTATTACCAACCTCTTAGTCATAAAAGGAATGATATAATATACAGACCTTATCATACAGACACATTACCTTATGAATCAACACCCCCCCCCCCCCTCTCATCTGAGATAATCCAGGATTTTCTGATCATCCAGGGGTGAGGATAGGTACCCAGGGGTTTAGATACGTAGAGATTTGAAGCTCAAACGGTGAGAACACCCTTCATAAACTTGTTAACACATGCCAGAATGAGTGCACTGACTAACGTTTGTCAGGCAAAATAATTATTCTGCACACTGCAGGATAATTTTTAAGAGAATGAATGTGTGATGGGTGAGTGAAGTGATGAAACGCTTTCCTTTTAAGAGGAGTTTATTATTTTTTTAAATGTTCCCATTTCACAAAACATCTCCCAAACCATTCATTTCCCACCTACAAAGGACCAAACATTCTTCTGCCTAGCAACTCTCCAGAGCCACAGGGGAATCCCAGGGAGTCTCCAGGTCAGAGGATTTTTTTTGTCATCTCCAGTGAGTTCTGGGTCAACTCCAGGTTTATCTTCTGAGCGGACGTACACAGAAAACCTCAGGCAGAAGGAGCTGTCCTAGTCAGATACCCCAACCACCTGAGCAGTTTCCATTTGATACAGAGGATAAGTCAATATTTTCACAGTTCTCCCTCAATGACCATTTCTTAACTCTCCGAGGTGGAGAGCCACCTTATGGGGTAAATCTCATTTCAGCCATCAGAGATCCTTCTGTATTTTTATAACTACTCAGGATCTAAACTAGGGTTATTCATTTCCGGTCCTGGAGGTCCAGTATACAGCACGTTTTCGTGGTTTCTCTGATTCAACACACTTTAATCACTTGTGCAACAGCTCATCAGGCTCTGCAGAAGCTGGGTAATCACCTGCTGATTGAAATCATGTGTTTAAACTAAGACATGCTGGATACCAAACCTCCAGGCTCAGTGTTTAATGCCCCTAAACCACATAACTGGAATGTAGACAAGCCAGTAACTTGAGAACTTCACCTTTGTTTATTTTTAATTTGTTCCTTCAACACAAAAAAACTGAGTGGTGCTTTTATCACTGACGACAAAGCCCCATTCAAGACAGAAAGAAAACACGTGTTTCCATGATGTCACATTTTTCCCAGTGGCTGTATTAAATTAACCAAATAATGTGATTCAATCATCGAGCCATTCTTTTGGTCTTCTATAGCCAAAAAGTTTGAAGTCCCATTCATAAACCTTGTACATCTTCTTCCTGTCCTCCAGGGGAACAGTGTTCATCATGTTCCTGACACATTCAAGGGTTGTCTTGTTGATGTTGGTGGAAGGAGGGAATTTTATATCATTTGCTACATTTAACTTCTTCAGCAGCTCTGGAGCATCCTCCTTAAGAGTTTCCTGATGACCAACAAAATCATATCTAAAAAGAACAAAGTGATAGCTTTAATTAATCTCATTTAGAGTTTTGTTTTATAGCATATGCCTTGCAGGGCTGTAAGCTGTCCTTACTGTATGAGGCAGGGGTGACACAGGCGATGCATCTGCGTCCAGTGGGGATCAAAGAATTTCTCCATTGCTGGATCCACCAGGAACTGAACAAAGTTTTGAAATGTGGGGTGGATGCCTAATGATTTTGCTTCACTCATTGTCCTGGGTGGATTGGAGTGATTACCATATCGTTTCAGGAAAAATCTGCCATAGATCTCATAGTAGTATTCATGCAGATGTTTATACTCAAATTTGTCACGGAAAGCTGAGACAACACGAGAAAATGGGTCCCGAACGAACAGAAACTTGGTGTAGTTTTCCATCCGCTCCTGCAGATCATACGTTGCAAGTTACCATCAAAATGTTTTGCACTATAAATATTTACAAGTAAACTCAAACTATTAGAATATGGTGCTAAAGTACACTTGTCAGAAATTCAGCTTAAGGGGGAAACTAATGTATGAGATACTCATTACATGCAAAGCCAGATACTTCGAGCCTTTGTTATAATTGTGATTATGGCTTACAGCTTATGAAAGCATTTGAAGTCACAACTGCAATTTTGTGAAAACGTTCAATATTCTTGACTCAAATTGTCACACTTTATTCAGATAATGAATCCAAAACACTTGCAAAGGGTTTGTGAGCCTTTAGATGGTCTCGCAGTCTAAGCTAACTTATTGAAATTAATGGACATTAGCACCATTTACTAATTTTTCGTGTTTCACCTGTATGATAAAGCATTTCAGACTACTTTCATTGGTTGGAATTGGCTAATTTGCAGTTGTTGACCCTGGTTGGCTTTGAAACTAAGACATCCACTTAGAAACACACAGGCATATTTCTGGTTTGCAGAAAAACTACACAACCTACTTTACTTACCATCCTTTCATTTGTGTCAAAGTCATTTAGGTAACTGAGACGATTAGTGCCATGGACAACTGAAGGATCAATGGACAAAAGGTCAGGATATGGCTTGCCTAATTTCAGCGCAAGCATGATTCTTTTCCACTGAGTGCATGCAACCTGTAAAAGAAAAAGAGTCCAGTCATGGTAAGCAGGTGTTTCCATCATTTTCTCATGTGAGATGCTTGTGTAAATCCCTCTCCCTTTAAGCACCTTATGATCTTTATGGAAAAGCATCAACTTTTAATTACCTACTAGTAATAGACCTGTAAATTGATGTTAATTTAGTCTAGGGTGGAATGAACACTCAATTGGTGGCTCTGACCAGTAGAGAACATGTAATGCTGTTATTCAGGTCATTTTCCATTCAATTATGTCAAGTTTTGTAATGCAGTCATCAAACAGCTCATACAGAATACAACTCAAGTCACGGAAAAGTTTTATGACAATGATGAAATATTTATAAAAAAGAAAAATGTAATTTTTAGACAAACAGAAATAATGGAATAGCCAAAAGGTGAGTGATGATGTTTTGGTCTTTCTGTCTGGGTAGAAAAATCTCATGAAGCATCAAGATTTATTGATTCTCAGAAAGTAATCGCTAAAATTATATTCACAATACTCTACAACTGATAAGCTTTGGTAGTCAACCTAATTTAATTAGGTCACCATAGCTGAACAACATTAGCAAAGAGGCTGTGTGAATCTTGCAGATATTGATCTAAAAGTTGATCTGACAGTAGCAGAGTCCTCACTATCAAACTGATTTTACAGACCGAGCAAAAATCTGATGTGGGAGTAACTGAGTCAATCACATACTCCCATCATAAACAAATCACTAGATATCTCCAAATACTGCATAAATCCATGTCTCACTGCAAATGTTTACTCCAAAACTGCTCAAACTCCATTAATTTGCCACAGTCAGTTTAATACATTCCTTCAAGTAATGCTAGGCAGTTTGCCCTCGACTGTATCATCATCAACCTTTATTTATAAAGCACATTGAAACGGCGCCAACGCCAACCAAAGTGCTGTACAAGACAATACATCACCAAACTAGATACAGCAGCATAAAATAAAATAAAAAAACAGGAAAGCACAAGGGTTAAACATTCTCAGCCGGGAAGGCCAGGGAATAGAAATATGTATTTAAACGTACTTTAAAAGTGGGAAGGGAGGGGGCAAGTCAGACCATCAGGGGGAGTTGGTTCCAAAGTTTAGGTGCACAAACTGAAAAAGCCTGTTCGCAACAGGCCATATAGTGGGCAGGAGGGACAAGCAGAAGGTGCTAGACAGAGGACCTCAGGGTTCGTGCCAGAACATAGGGGCTCAAAAGATGTGCCAAATAAGAGGGGGCCATTTCATGAATAGATTTGTAAACCAACAGGATAATTTTGAACTTAATACGAAACCGAACTGTAAGCCAGTGTAAATTTGCCAAAACGGGTGATATGCTGCCGTCGGTCAATGCCCGTAAGAAACCTTGCGGCAGCATCCTGTACCAATTGGAGGCATACCACTGAAGAGGAGGGAATACCATATAAAAGAGTTGGCATAGTCCAGACGTGACGTTACAAAAGCATGAACTGACTGAAGATCATTTTTGTTCAGGACAGATTTTAGTTTGGCCAGCTGGCGAAGAAGAAACACAACTTGACTACCTGATTCATCTGTACATCCATTTTTTAAAAAGCATCCAGTGACCCCTAAATTTGTAATTGTCTGCCTCACCAAAACTGACAATGAAGGGGGCAGAGATGGCTCCACAGCAGACGGGGAGCAGGGAGCAAAGAAAATAGCCTCCAGTTTGGAGCTGTTAAGATGGAGAAAATTAGCCGAGAGCTAGGACCTAACTTCACAGGGTCAGCAGTTTTTAGGGCCACATAAAGCTGACAATCGTCAGCGTACAGATGAAAATTTACCAGGAATTTTCTAAAAATGGCTGCCAAAGGTAAAATATATAGTTTAAAAAGAAGCGGACCTAAAACGGACCCCTGGGGAACCCCACAAAAAAAGAGGTGCCACTCTAGAGGCACAATTCCCCAGGGCAACATTAAAGCATCTGCCATTGAAATAGGAGTGGAACCACTCTAAAGCTGAGAGAAAAGAGCTTAGATATAGGACGGTAATTGTTCAAGTCGTTAAGACTCCAAGCCTTGCTTTTTTAGAACAGGCTGGACCACCGCATGCTTAAACTCCTGGGGAACAATCCCCATCCTAAGGCTTGCATTAAGGATCTCCAGGATCGGTTGAGCAATTACTGGGAAGAGTTCCTTCAGGAAGCGAGGGGGCAAAAAATCACAAGGAGAGCCAGAGGGCTTCATAGCAGTCACTGTCTTCCACAGGGAGGAAGAAGAGACGGGAGAAAAACACTCAAAGGAATATAATGGAGAACAAACAGGGGCTTCTGGGTGAGAGGGAGGCAGAATCTGAGCCCTAATTGTGGCAACTTTAGAGATAAAAAAAATGCAAAAATTGGGTGCACCTTTCCTCAGATGTATTAAGCAGAGGAGCATTGGGTGACAAAACTGCATTAACAGTGGAATAGGGGACTCGCTGGTTACCCAAAAATTCGATAAAAATAGCAGAAAAATTGTCAAAACGGGCTTCCGAGCGACGCGTTTTTAATTCCTCCAGGCCTCGCGAAGAAGCTGGAAGGAAGCCGGAGATTTAACCTTCATCAACCGCCGCTCATATCTCCTACATCCCCGTCTAGCAGTACGGGTATGAACATTGAGCCAAGGGTCAGTTCAACAGCGGGAACGTAGAAGGGGCAATCTGATCGAGCACGGAAGTGCAAGAGGCAGAAAAGAGGGACAGGAGGATCTCAGGATCAGAAGAATCCTCATAGGAAAACAAAAAATCTGAAAATAAAAGCAGAAAACTCAACAATTGAGGAAGGGGCAATGCAGCGAGCACGGCAAATCCCCACCTGCCTAGGAGAGACAGGCTGGGCCACATCCACAGAAAACACAACAGGAACATGATCAGACAGAGAAAAAACATCAGGTCGGACCTCTGTTATATTAACACCAAAAGAAAAAACTAAATCTAATATGTGAGACTCCCCATGAGAGGGGAAGTCAACCAACTGAGTCAGTCCACAAGAGTCAATTAAATTCTCAAATTCCCAGGGAGAGCACAAAACATAGAAAAATAAAAAGTAGAAAGAGTCCATGGACGGATAGACGGCCTGCCGAACATGCTGGCGCCATCTTGGTGATGTTCCTAATAAAGAATAGGTTAATCGTTCTGCAAAGAATCCACAAACCAAAGAAATGCAGTTGCGTGTGTGTTGCATACATCACCTTGGGGATATAACAGTAGATGAGTCTGTGAGTGTCGTCCACAACAAAGTTCTCAAACATGTCTGCAGTCATATTGTCTACACTATATTTACTTTTTGAAAATCCCTCACACATTTCTTTCATCCGCTTCTTTCTTAAATGCTGTCGCCATTGAATCCAGTTAACTGTAACAACAAACAAAGAAAATGAAAGTAGAGAATCTTCCAACTTCAGATGCTAAATCGTGTGAGTGAAAAGCAAGATTTATTTAGAAATGGAGAATAGATTACAAGAGATTACTTAATACAATGGTTCCATTTTTATCATGGGAGTTACACTCAAAAAATAACACAATAGGCAAAATCCATAGTAGTCAGCTTAATTGTTTTACTAATTATAGATGTTTGTAGCAAACGCAGCTTTATGCAGACATGCTCATCCCAGCGCACAGCCACAGTGTGACTGTAAAACCCCTCACTACACACTTTAGTCAGTCAGACATCAACATATTCACACTACTCTAAAGTTCAAACATATTTCTCATGTGGATGCAGAACACAATGTGTTGTAAAACAAATGCATGCAAAACAAATCCGTAAAACGGAGGCTGTGACAGGTGAATTATAGCAAGGGACCGCAGTAAACACCAACACTTACCAGATTTTTGTTGTGACTTGTCCAATTGATAAAAGAAAAAGTTGGTAAAAACCAGTAATCCCACAAACATGAATAGCTTCAGGAATTTTCCAAGTACTGCCATGGCATCTGTGATATCCTCTGTGCTAGAGCAACAAAAACATTTTAACAGAAAGATAGATGCTTAAAGAGGAAGTCACCCCCTACCAGAGTCCAACTCCACTCCCAATTCTGGTTTGAAAAATGTGCCACTAGGAGGCGTTGCCCAGCAGACTGAGTGCCTCTAGCAAATACAGACACACACAAGCTCACAGCAGCATTGTGACATCATATAGTACTAGATGATGTCATAGGGTACCTCTTCGCTAATAGCAATGGCAGATTTAACCCTCTGATGCATGAATTATGTGATCTTCAACCATGATTTTTTAAACAAGTTTTTTCATTCATCTTTAGGTGTGAATGAAACAAATTTCAAATATTTTTTGTAACATTTTGTTAATTTACATATATTTTATTACATGTCCATCTCAGTGGACAGTGTGCATTCTGAACAAGAAATACGGTGGCTTGACTTACTGAAGTCCAAATGGAGGGGCTCACGTGCAATAAAGTCTTCAACAGCTGTGCTTAATAGCAAAAATAAAGAACAATTTTGAGTACCTGTCCAATGTAGTGACCATTATGCATCAAAGGGTTAAATTCAAATATAGTGCAGAAGTTTTACCTGAAGAGGGCACAGCGTTGACAATTTTAGGCAGAATATTTATCAGTTTATCAGAAAAAAAAGTTGATTTGGAGGTGACTTGCTCATTAAAATGACTGATTTACTTGTGACACATTTGTGTAAATAGAAATTTACATTGATGTAAATCTTTACTATTTGAGGGTGGAACAAACGCTTGTCACTGACCAACAAAAAACTGGTATAAAATGTAGAAGCTACCACTTGTAATGAAATAGAATGAGGAACACTGGAGAGAAGAGGTTATGAACGAGGATAGAATGTAAAGGACTGTTAAAAGGAGATAAATTGCTGATGGAGGAAATTAAGGTATGTTCAGGAGACCAGATAGAGCTAGTAAATCTGTTTTCCTATGGCGTAGAGAGCATTTGTTTTGATGCTCAGTTTGAAAGAAAATTCTAAGGAGAACCATTGAGGTGAAAAATAATGACTCTGGTGTCTCTAGACTGAACGTGTAACATTGTGGAAATTTGTACCACAAGATAAGAGTTGGATGTGCATCTAGAGGAAGTTAAAATAATGAGAACGTTCCAGGACAAAGTGTTAGAAAAGCAGTTAACACAAAGATGTGGTAGTAGGCATGGAGTAACGGAGGAGGATGCTGAAGGACAAATATTTAAGAACTTCATGAAAAGGAAGAAATTGCTGTTTAAAGGCTAAAGAGCAGATCACAAGGAAGGAATCACCCAAGTGGACATAAAAAGAATAAAGGACAGACTGTTGAGACAGTTTGAATTGCAGGTTAAAATACATCTCAACTTCAAACATACATAATCATGCAGGAACTGGACTAATTTCTACTTACATGTTAGCAATGACTCAATCTTTGTTGCTTCCTGCAGAATGGTGGCTAGAGGCAGATCGTTTTCCTCCTGTTTTCAGTGGCACAAACAGGAATGGATCAACACTAAAGCATACAGTGGGGTATAATGAAGACATTTGTAAGCCAATTCAACCTTCATATGAATGAGCAAAAAGTATTCTTGTTCCTTTTTTGTTTTTTTATTTTGGGAAGATAGCTGAAAATGAATTATGGAGTATAAAATGTACTCACCGTTATGGGAATCTAATAATAATGTGTACTAATTAGCAGGGATGTGTATTTTTGAAATTCTGGCGATACGATACATATCACGATACAGGGGAGACGATACGATATATCACGATATATTGCAATACATTCAGTCAGACGTTACAAGCAATTTTTTTGCTGAATTTATTGTAAGAATGTTCAATGAACAGTCCAAACTGATACCTAACATGTTTAACATGAAGTATCTGAACCATGATGGAGGGATTTACATTTCAATGGTGGAAACAAAACCCGTTGCACACTGCTGCCAACTAGCGGGTGGCGATTGGATTGCACAAAACGAAAAGAAAATACACAAATGTTTGCATGTAAATTCTTTAAAGAATTAGATACACGGCTTTTGTATATCGATGTAATAATCACAGGAAAAAATATCACGATATATTGCCATATCGATATTTCCGATACACGGCTTTTGAATATCGATATGTTGCTGGGAAAAATATCACGATATATTGCCATATCGATATTTTCTTACATCCCTACTAATTAGTAATATTTTCAAAGGAGATTTTCACTTTGCACAATGAGCTAGGAACACCAAGCCTTAATGACTGTTTCGAATGTGGCAGAATTCCGGAAAACTTCAAAAACCTTCAGGGTGAAGACCATCACAAAGCTGCTACACTTTGTAGGGTTTAACAAGATATTTCCTAATCTGAACACTCTCCCGATCCCTTACCAATGTATAATGGCATGTTCCTCCAAAAGAACTCCATGTGCAACTGAAATTACAACTTGGCTTCATCCTGGCACAAACCAAAACTAAACATGTTACAATGTAGCAAGAAAATATGACCACACTAGCACAGTATCGGTGGTGTGACTGGATCATATAGGTGCTGGTCATAAAAGAAAATATGACAAAGTTATTATTTTTTCAGTAATTCCATTCAAAAAGTTAACCTTTTATATTGTATCTTTTCACTACACAATGACTGATATATTTCAAATGTTTATTTCTTTCAATTTTGATGATTATAACTGACAAATAATTAAAGTCCCAAACTGTGAATCTCAGAAAATTTAAATATCAAAGGCCAATGCAACAAAAGGATTTTTAGAAATGTTGGCTCAACTGGAAAGTATGAACATGAAGAGTATGACGAATGATAATGATAAGTGCATTTGAATAGCGTCTAAGTCTGAGGACTCCAAAGCACTTTGATGTAACCTCATTCACATCATGTCTCCCACCCGTTCCCTCAGATCATCATCTATTAGCACTCTCTCTGTCCCACCTTTCCGTCTCAGCACAATGGGGAGCAGAGCTTTCAGCAGCTCTGCTCCCCGTCTCTGGAATTCTCTCCCCCAAGCCATCCGTAACTAACTCGCTCTCCTCCTTTAAATCTAGACTCAAAACCCACCTGTTTCAGACTGCATACTGCTACTGTCACCTTTTCAAAAGTGAGTTATACCCTCTTAGTGCAGATGGGATGAATGACCTATGGTAACATTCTGTTTTACATCTTGGATGTCAGTCTGCCTCTGAAGGAGCTGTCCATAGTCTCCACAGTGGTATGAAGTGGGTGGGAGAGGTTTTTAACTCATTCTCGGTCATTGACGACTAAAGTCGTCATTTGCATTTTTTTTTACAGTGTGGGCCTCAGAACGAGCCCCAACACCATGAGAACCTCCCAGCTCTGAAGCCGATCTTCATTCACGATTCGTCACGTGATCAGGAAGCAGAAAATCCATTTGTTGGATCGTTTTGGACCGCTGCTGTTTAAAAAAGGCGCAAACCAGAAAAGCTCCCGATCACAATTCGACAACTGATTCTGAAAGAACGGATAATGCTGAAAACACACCTCTTACATAAGGAAGAATCGGCGTCTCTTTGTTTTGGTAGTTTTGGCATTGACATCCTAGGGACCAACGTTCTGTGGCTCGTAAAAAACCCCAGTAAAAACGCTGAAAAACGCTTGCAGTGAAGGGCTTTCTTTTTTTTATAATTAAAAGTTTTTATTATTTTCAGAACTTTTATTGTTGGATAAATTATGGATACATTATTTTATTTTTTAAATGAAAGCTTCATCCAGTTTATTTTCGAAAGCTTCATACGGTTTATTTTACTCTAGCAACAGACATGCATTTGACCTTGCCTCTTTCCAGTCCTGGCTTATCAGTAAGAACGCCCTTTGCCAGCGCCTGTTGTCTCCTTAAAGAGAGTCTAAAGGAATGTGTGTAAATGTGTGTGCGTTTTACCATTTTGTGTGTCCTTAATAAATGCTTTCTGAGAGTTCTGTCTGAGAGCGAATTGCCTACCGACTAGTGTGAATCATTTCATCTCTCTCCACTTTGCAAAGTGTAAATTGTTTATTGGTAAAGATTGGTATGGGTTAATCGATCGGCTTATTAATATAACCCCTGCATGTTGAACTTTCCCTCAGGTAACCTTCTAGAGTCCTGGAACCCCCCAAGGCGCTTTACAACACAATCAGTCATTCACCCATTCACACACACATTCACACACTGGTGGGGATGAGCTACAATGTAGCCACAGCTGCCCTGGGGCGCACTGGCAGAGGCGAGGCTGCCGAGCACAGGCGCCACTGGTCCCTCTGACCACAACCAGCAGGCAACGTGGGTTAAGTGTCTTGCCCAAGGACACAACGGCAGCGACAGACTGAGCGGGGCTCGAACCAGCAACCTTCCGATTACGGGGCAAGCACTTAACTCCTGTGCCACCTCCGCCTCCAAAAAACCGTCAGACTGAGTTGAAACCGCAAAAGAAGAGTATTCACGGAGAAGTGGCTGCAGGAGGTCAGCTGGCTTCAAACGAACGCACAGAGATTTGGTGCAGATTATGCCGTGAAAATCCCACCCTCGCAGACAAAAACAGCGCCTTTTACATAGGCACTAAAAACTTCAATCATCCAGCGTTTGATAAACATACTAACAGCAGAGAACATCAGAAAGTTGTTTGGGAAGTCAATAATGAAGCTGAACGCAGTCAGGACCATGATGAGGATGATGAGTCTGTAGAAATAAAAACGGCATTTATGCCATTTAAAAAAAACTTCAGTGTTCTGAAATAGTAATTTTGTTAAGTGCTTTAAAATTTATTTTATTTGATTTTTTTATCTCAAAATCAGCTGTTTACACATTGTGTTTTACATTCAGACGATTCAGTCATGTTATTTGAAAATTAGGTTTAAGTTCAGCTGGCAATATATAGCGGTTGTACTTATTGTTTTCAGACAAAATTAAAATATGTTGCATCATCAACACGTTACTCTGTTTTGTTCCTATTGTGAGTTAAGAATTAAGTGCATTAAAAAATGTGAGGACCAAGCGACAACCATAGGTTCTCCCCTGAGTACAACCCAAAAATATTATGTGCACCCCTGATAATAAGTCCTGCTGTACTGAAAAGATGCTCGCTATCTACACTTGTGCAAGGTGAACATAGATAGGAATAGGGTTGTCACGGTATGAAAATTTAACCTCACGGTTATTGTGACCAAAATTATCACGGTTTTCGGTATTATCGCGGTATTTTTTAAACGGTGTTGCATATATTCAGAAAGCATTGATAGTCATGTTCTACACAAACTGAAATAGTTTTGAAAAGGTTTAACAGTGTTTATTAAACCTAAAATAACACAAAGCCTTAGCAAAAGTGCAACTTTTCACAAGTAAAGGAACAAATAGCTTCTTTTTCTGGAACATGTTACAGTAATCAGTGCAGGTTTAAATTATACAAATCCAAACATTCAAAACATAAACATTATGTAAACAAATCAAAGAAACACCACTTGTTTTCTCATATACTTGTTTTCTTCATTATCAAAATGAAAATCTAAAACTCCAGTCCACACTTGACTTGAGCACTGTACAAGTCAACCTTAAAAAAATATGTATTTAAAATAAATAGCCACTTTAAACAAATTACTAAAATAACTACTACACTATGTAATCAAATCCAAATGTTCAAGCTAGAGCGACTGGCAAATCCTCAGCGCTTATTCTGCTCGACTTATCGGCTGCATTTGACACTGTCAACTAGGGCTGCAACAACGAATCGATAAATTCGATGAAAATCGATTACTAAAAGCGTTGGCAACGAATTGCGTCATCGATTCGTTGTGTCGCACAACTCTTCCAAAAGCGCCCCCCCCCCTTCCCGCCCGCCGTTGCGCGCAGACCAGAGCAAGTCAGATCAGCGCGAGGGAGAGCCGCAGATCAGCGCGAGGGAGAGCCGGCAGATCAGCGCGAGGGAGAGCCGCAGATCAGCGCAAGGGAGAGCCGGCAGATCAGCGCAAGGAAGAGCCGGCAGATCAGCGCGAGGGAGAGCCGCAGATCAGCGTGAGGGAGAGCCGGTAGCGGCAGATCAGCGCGAGGGAGAGCCGGCAGACTTGCGCTGCTGCGAACCGGTTCCGCATTGTTGCACAGCGATCCAGGCAGCTGCTTCCAGCGCACGGTCCATTCTCAAAGTGGCTCAACCAAAAAACTATAATTAGCACACGATCGTTCATGTCCGCACATGTTCTCTATTTTCTGTCTTATTTGTGCCTGAAGCTCGCTACTGCGGAGCTCATCACCTGTGCTGTGGTGATGTCACCTCACGCAGCATCGAAAACGCGCTCTGCGCTTTTCGGTCAGGAGATCCCTTTGATCTGCTCAAAAGTAACTGATGAGGTGAAAAGGTAAGAATCCAGGCAACAGATTTTCTGGAGAGTTTAGAGGAGATGCAGGAAGATGAGAGACAGACAGGACAGGAAAATAGTTCAATAAAAACAAGAAAACAAAACAAAGTGTTGAAAAGTAAAATGTAGGTAGATTTATCACCACTACACGTTTTTACCTATAAAAAACATTAAGTTATACACATGTAATATTTACACATCTGATACAATTCAGATCACCTTCAAAACTCAGTCACACACCCAGGGCCGTTTCAAGACATTTTGGGGGCCAAGGCAAAATACCCCCCCCCCCCCCCCCAATAACTGGGCTCCCCAGAAGCCTCTGTGTAATTCATGCCCTCTCCAGTAGTGTTAGTTATATGGTGTTTATAAAAGCCCCTCAGACATTACTGACATGTTCTAATATTATCAGATGAAAAACTAAATTATCAGACATGCTGTCTCATCTGCTTCTTTTATAAACTTGCAAAAAGTAACAAAACCATTTGAAAGCCACTATTTGTGGATTCTCTGAAAGTTTCCATGGAGTGTGTGACAACTTATTTTTTCATTGATCCTATCGTCTAATCTCACAGCTGAAACAAGCATCCTTAATCTGTGCACAGGAAGCTTACCGATGCTGTAGTAAAACAAAAGGTATAATAATTTATTATTAATAAAATCTTGTTGCAGCACTAAAGCAGAAAAATTAGATTTTGCATTAAATATGCAAAATATTTACATATGAATTGTTTTAGAGCCCTTTAATTGGCAGAGTCTGATATTAATTTAGTTCTTACAAAAAATGGGTCCCAACATGGTTTGTGTGGCGTTGCCATAGTGTGACGTCATAGGCACAGATCCCCTGTCCTCTTGTTTGGAAATGGAAATATGGTCACCCTACATTAAACAAACTGTCCACCCGGGCTTTTGCACTGCACAGAGACGCTTCGCTGCCTATGACTGAACGTCAGTTGAGAGTCAGTCTCATGCAGACTAACCAATGAAGAGAGGGCCTCAAGTTAAGACCCTCTCCTCATTGGTCAGTCCACACGAGGTGGGTCAAAGGTTACTCTGGGCGGGTTACGTGTTGTCAGGCATTCAAGTATTGAGTATATTTACTGCATATTACAGTAAAATATTCTGTATGTGACCACATTATGGTGATCCTTGGGTCGTGATGATGGAGCCCTTGAATATTGTTGCCCAGGGTACAACAAAGTGTTAATCTGGCCCTGGTTCCGCCGTCACATTCCCGCAGAAACTGGTTGATCACACCGGGGCCAGACTACTAGCGTGTGGTTTTACAACCACAGTGTCCTCAGAAGCAAAAACGCTTTTAAAAGGGAGGGAGGAGTCCTAACTGTTGCTGCAGGCGTGTTGTGTGAGAGTGCAGTTATATACTGGTTAATATATTTTTGGGTTCAGTTGCTTTCATGTGGCCTAATGTGAGTCTATTTGGGATCATTGGAATGATCAGCAGCATTTCTTGATGTGACTTTATGGCAGTTGCCCAGGGCATCATCGCAAGGAGGATGGCATTCATTTACTTTTGTTTTATTTGGTATTTTTTCAGTCATTTTTGGAAATAGTGATCAATTTTGATTAATTCACAGCCTATGTTTAATTACATTTAAAATAAATGTCAACAGATGAGATCAAACAAAACAGATGAGAATTGCCCTTAAGCTGTTTAACTTGGACCAAGCATTTTAGGTCACAGATAGATGTAGCTTAGGGTCTCTGTCTATACACCTTAAAAGACAATTTAGGTGATGGCATGTTGTTTTTCTGCTATTGAACTGTTTTCTAATAATGTTGTGTTAAATAAAGTGAAGGAAGGAGAGAAATAACGTTTCCCTAGCAGTTTTTAAAAATTTCCCCATGTAATCCGATTAATCGATTAATCGTGTCGAGACCCCATCCGATTAATCGATTATCCAAATAATCGTTTGTTGCAGCCCTACTGTCAACCATGGCTTCCTTTTGTCCGCACTCTCTAGAATGGGCATCACAGAGAAAGCACACGCCTGGTTTGAATCTTACCTCACAGGACGATCATTCAGCGTATCCTGGCTTGGAGAGTCCTCTACCGTGCACCACCTTGCCACAGGAGTCCCCCAGGGCTCTGTACTGGGACCTCTTCTCTTTGCCATATACACCACCTCACTGGGTGAGATCATTCGATCACATGGCTTCTCCTACCACTGCTATGCAGACGACACCCAGCTCTGTCATTTCCACCGGACGACCACACTATCTCAGCACGAATATCAAACTGTCTCTCTGACATCTCAAAATGGATGAAATCCCACCATCTCCAACTCAACGTCTCTAAAACTGAACTGCTTGTCATCCCAGCAAAACCATCCATACAGCACAGTATCTCAATCCAGAATGACTTCCTATCTCTGGCTCCTTCAAAGGCAGTTCGAAATTGGATGTTGTGATTGATGAACACCTGGCCTTTAAAGATCATGTTGCCTCTGTTGCCCGTTCATGCCACTTTGCGCTGTACAACATACAAAAGATCCGACCATACCTAACACAACATGCCACCCAGCTCCTGGTGTAATCTACTGTCATCTCCCGCCTCGACTACTGCAATGCTCTTCTAACTGGTCTTCCAGGCTGTACTGTGAAACCTCTTCAAATGGTCCAGAACGCAGCGGCGCGTCTGGTCTTCAATCAGCCTAAAAGAGCACACGTCACCCCTCTGTTCGTTGAGCTCCACTGGCTACCGCTAGCAGCACGCATCAAATTCAAATTGCTAACACTAGCATACAAAGTCCGAGACGGTACGGCTCCCATCTACCTGAATCCTCTTGCAAAGGCTTACGTCTCGGCCCGGCCGCTCCGGTCATCACAGGATCGTCGACTAGCAGTGCCTACACCACGCTCAGGACAATCCAGACTTTTCTCATGCATCGTTCCACAAATGTGGAATGACCTTCCTCCTAACACTACCAGAACTGCGGCTTCCTTTTCTATTTTCAAGAAACTCCTGAAGACCCTGCTCTTCAGAGAGCATCATCTTAACTAGCACCCTCCCTGCGCCCGTCCCCCCTCTCTACTGTCCACTCCTTGTTCCCTCCTCTCCATGACTGATGTCAATTTGTTGTTGTTACTATTGTTGTTAGCCTCAAGGGCAAAATGTCGTTTATCACTTGTAAGTCGCTTTGGACAAAAGCGTCTGCTAAATACATAAACATAAACATAAGTATAAATGGCATTGAATAAGTAAACAAGTCAATGACAAGGAACTAATTGTATATTTCTCTTCATCATCAACAAATAAGATGCTTCATCCAGCAACAGGGTGTCCGTGACACGGTTTAAATGCTGGCAGAGGACGCTGCGGCTGCAGTATATAGTGACTCGTTGCATTCTCCCTCAACCAAAAGTCCTCACATAATGCATTTAAGCTAAAATGCTAATGTTAACTTACCTTGCAGTGGCTGTAGAGACGTGGGTGATGGTCAGGCAGATGTGCCATTAGATTCGAAGTGTTGCTGCCTTTTGCAGACACTTTTTTCCTGCACGTTCTGCAAACGGGATAGCAGTCTTCTATTAACTGTCCCTCAGCATTTTTCAGAAATCCAAAATATGCCCATACTTCCGATTTAGTCTTCTTTGAGGGCTGATGGATTTCCTGGGCGCTGCGTCTCCTCCTTCGGCCATTATTTCAGCTTCAAAGTTTTGGTTGCAAACTAAAAAGTGAGTGTGCGCGCCGCGGGAACTTCAGCAGAAGCGACGGTGGCTGGTAAGGGTCACCGCGCCTAAACCGCGGCCACGGTAAACCCACCGAGATAATTTAGTTTTTTTTAAATCTGGACGGTTATTTTTATTGTCAACTTTTTTACCGGGGTTTACCGCTATTCCGGTTACCGTGACAACCCAAGATAGGAACGTGCTGTTTGTGCAAGAGCAAGAAATCGGTGCTCATTGGCTTTCCAGAAATCAAGCAGCTGTTTGTGATCTGGAATAACTGGCTCCGATAGGTAAAGAGTAATCTTTGCTGATGTGGTGTTGAGGTCAGCTGATGTCAGCAGCAGCTTCATGTTTGCCATCTTCAGCCAACAGGTCAGCATACATTGCATGCAAGCCAGTCCGTGGTACTTTCTGTGGGGGCTAGGAGTTGCTCGCTGCAGAACTCTCCTCACCAATCTGTTGCTCCACTGCAATGGCCCGGCTCAGGACGTCAGAGAGCAGCCCGTGTATCTGTGGCTTGAGTGCGGTGTGGAAAAACCGTTCTATACCTTTTTTTGTTAGAAGAAAAACAGAAAACGAAAACTAATCTGTCATGATGGATTTCATAGATCTTGCTTAGCTTGTGTTTTTATTAGTCATGGGCTTAGCTGGCCTCATGGCACAGTCCTAACATGTTTATTCTATTCTATAATTGTCTACATAACTGCTTATTTGTAAATCGAATTTGAAAAGAAATGCCAACAGAAAAGAAAAAACAAAGCTATTGTGAAATTTTACTTTTAGCAAAACTAGACTGAGACAGAGGGCTGGAGATGAACATGCAAAGCAGATCATAGTCGGCTGCATAACTGCAAAGGGCGCGTTTCTGTTCCACTAAACTTCTTAGCTTAGCAACAGTACCGTTCCACCGGGTGGGGACATCCTGTCGTAGCCGTTTGAGCTGCTGGGGTTGGCTTTCTTTCTGAATGTCGTATAGCCTGGAGTAAGCAAGCGGAGAATGCTTAAAATGACAGACCATGCGTCGCCCAGTTGTGATGATGTCAATTACTCCACGCTGTGCCAAAACACCCTCATTCACTAGGGCTGGGGGTAAACGATTATTTTTAAAACGATTATTCTGACGATTATTTTATCGAATAGTCGACTATTCTAATGACTATTTAGAAAATTAATCTAATGATTATTTTTCTATTGCACAATTAACAAAAACCAGAAAATCTCAAATAAATTCCTCAAAAAAATTGATAAATTCTTACTGTAAGAGAATAAACACTACAGGCCTTCCATTTTGTATAACACTGCGTTTATTGTGTTGGTTGGTTATGTTCTGGTGACGTGTAGAACTTGGGAGTGCAGGCTGCTGCCTGAGAGGTGGTAGAAGATGGAGTGTCTCCATGCTGCTTTGTTTTGGTCACTTATGTGCGTGAGGCGAGTGGTGTTACGGGTTAAACCAAACTCAGGTGATATTTTACACTAAACCGAAAACCCACAACACTCTAAATGTAATAAAATGGAGATCTACACCACAAAAAAGATGAACTCTAAACCAAAACGTAACAGCTTATCCCAACGCAAGAAGCTGTTAGCGAAGATGCTAACAGTAGCTTTACCAACGTTAAGTTCAAGTTACCAAGTTTAAATAAACCAAAAACACCCGGCAGCAAACAGACCAGCACGGAGGAGAGACCGCTACCACCAAAACAGCTCTCCTCATGTCTGAAAGAAGCTCCTTAATGAAGGGAGAAGCGCTCCCGGTGATTTTCTACATCTGCGATAGACACGAAGCAGCGCATCTGACCCCGGAAGTTGTTGTCCGTTGCCGGGAGACGAAGGCGGGCAAAACAGGAAAATAATCTAGTAGTGGACGGACGTTGTTCCGGGTCTTCGGTATTTGGCGGAGATGTTAGTGAAGGCGGAGAAGAGGGCGAACTAGAGGAAAAACAGGCAGATTCCTCCTCTATTTACAAACTCCTGGGGATGCAACAAGTGGGCGCGGTGCGTCGACTTCCGGATCTGACGTCGACAAATTTTTAGAATCGAGCCGTCGACGTAGTCGAGGCTTCGCTACAGCCCTATCATTCACAACAAGCTGGAGTACGTGTGCCATACACGGCAGGCTTGGTAAACCAGCATCCTTCATAGCCTTCGCCATGTTACTCATTATCCCGTAGGATAACGTGTACTTTTTCCTTTGGGATCCCCCATGTTTGGAACATGTCTGTGAAAGCTTTAGCGATGGCAGCCATCGTGTGTGATCCAGGAAACTCTTGTGAGTGAAGCACAACTCTCCTCAGCTCGAACTTTTCATCAGTAAACTGTGCAGTTAGACTCAGCATCGATATGGTACTCGCACTAGAACTCCAAATGTCACTCGTAAAAGCCGACTGACAAAATTTTGACATCCTGGAAAAGGCTTTGGATCTGACTGCAGATAATAGTATATAGCTCCGGCAGGCATTCATCGGTGAAATATTTATGACTAGGCAGCGTGTAGCGTGGATCCAAGCAGTTAATGAGGCGTTTAAATCCGATGTCTTCGACAACAGAAAGCGGCTGATGGTCAAGGCATATGAATTCCATTACCTTCTGATTTAGTTCTTTCTTTTTGCTGCTGTCGCTGCTGTAAGGTTGCTGTTGTTTATATGTCTCTGTTACACTCAGCTGAGTCAGCAGTGCCGCTGCTGCGCGTTGCTTTTCTCTCTCTGACTTAGCAGCAACCAAAGTAGTTAACACGGTGTACTCCTTGGTGTGAGAAAATTTCAAATGTCTTAGGTGTGTTGTGTTGAAATTCTATTGTAGAATTCCTCCTCGGGGTATCTCCTTTGCGCACACGTTGCAAACTGCTAATTTGTTGTCCTTTTCGGACATATTGTAAAACTTCCATACCGTTGACGCCATTTTCAATGTAGATGCTTTGAAGAGACCACGCCTCAATAGGAGACCTGGATCTGAGAAGCGGGAAATCTTGCCCTGGTGGCGGTTTACTTGTAAACGTCACCTGATCGCTCTGCTTTGATCTATTTTGAAAACTCCGATCAAAACCGATAGGGGCGCTATCGGCCGACTGGGATCATATGCCGATCCATCGGTGCATCCCTAAATAAAACAACCTTCCACTGACAAGATTGCATCTTTAATGTACAGTTGTGCATGTACAAGGCACAACAATGGTTGAGACTGATTTTTAACCACTTTGGTCTGTTTCCAAAATGTTTAAACACTACTGCAGTTACAGAGCTCATTTGATTCATTTACAATGAAAACTAAAAGCCATATGGATGGCATCACCAGTAGGTGTCTTTAAAGCACATCAGAAAATAATCTTAACAAAATTAACACAAGAGACAACGAAAGAACGAGTCATAGATGCAGGAAACCAACTTCCAGATCATCATAAGAGTCCAAAAAACCTTCTAAACAATAGTTTGTTATATTTTAATCAATAAATGAAAAAGGTGAATATTTAGTTTATATGTAAAGCCCTCATTTATCAAAAAGGTCTTATTATTTATGAAAAATTACCAGTTTAAAAATTGCTTGCATATTTTTATCAATGTAAATAAATATTTTAATCACTAAAATAAAATCTAAACACTTGTTTGCATTTTTGCATATTTAGAAAATAATGAGCAATGATTAAAAAGTGTATGTTGGTGTGTTACTGTAGATTATTTATTTCATACATTTATTTTGCTTTGAAATTCATTTTGGGGAAGTTCATCACAAAGAACCTTCACTAGCTGTTTCTGATTCCTTCTGAAATTATGGTTTTTAAGAAACTAACTCAACGCTGCCAAACCACGTGTTTGTAGACTTCTAATAGCTAATATCAAATCACACCGTAGCAAAGTTACACAACATTATTTCCGTTAAATGTCCATCAAAACTGGCTTCTTACCTTTGGAGCGTATTGTCCGTTCCTCCTTCTGTCCTGGATCAGATTCAACTGGTTCCCGTGGCTGTAAACTCTCCACAGAGAACAACAGCTTTAAACTAGCAAGACGTTCTTCGACACAACACTTCCTCACACTGTTTTTCTAACTGACTTTACCAAACCTTTCATTTTTTTAAGCTATGAATTATAAATCTTTTAAAACAGTGAGTCAGTGTCTTCAAACGTTTCCTTTCCGCCTGTTTACGGAATTGATTCCAGGACTGACAACGTCACCTGCAGCCACTTTAGTTAATTGACTAAAAAATGTAAAAAAAAAAAAAAAAAACGGATCCTGATTCAGTAGTGTAAATGACCCACACGCTCTTAACGACCGCCCACTCCAAACTTCCGCCAATCACATCGGAGTACTTGGTTGGACACGTTTAGCCAATGATAAATCACATCTGGGATGAAATCCGGAAATCCTGCTAGCAACATATTTTATTTTGTTCTGACTGGATAATTATCCTGAGCTTGTAAAACACGTTGTTTTTTGCTCTTGTTGTCTTTTAGTCTTTACGCATTTTATTGATTAAAACAGTTTAGAACAACAATCCACAGGCTATATTTTGTTGCTGGGATATTCTTGGGAAGTGGACAATTTATATCACTTCCACGTGTATTCATTTTTTAAATTGTCAAAATAATTATTATTATACAAGTGGAACATTAGCTCAAAGTGTACTTACTCATAGGAGAGATACTCCTTTAAAATGCAGTTTTTGGCTGTAAATAGGTTCCTACTTCTTGATTTGTATGAATGAAAAATTATTCTATCAAGTTTATGTCTTTGTATGCATTAAAAAATTATTAATAGGAAATGGAACTTCATATTACATCTGGATAGTTGGCCAACTCATAAGTAGCTGTAGGACAGGTTAATAGCACTTATAGAAGCACAGATTCAGGTGAATAAAGTCACATGACTCATTTAGGGTTCAAAACATTTGAGTTTTTTAAAAACATTTATCTGACCCACAGTGACACCTGTTGGGCTTCTGCTGACTTGACACTCTTAACAAAATTCAAATACAGAGGTTTTATAAATATAATTTTGAACACAACTATAAATACAGGTAAAATAACAACATATGTGAATCGTTTTCCTGGTAGTGAGAAGCAAATTTTAAAGATGTTTGTATACAATTACATTTCAGACTTTCAAAGATGTTTTACTTTAGAAAGAGAAACAATATTTTATGAAGCACCTCTCAACATAGACATCACTTCACAAGAACAAGAAATTGTATTTAAAAAAATAGGACAACAAAATAATCTAAACAACCAAAACCATGATGGGTTTGACTGAGAAGGTACTTGAGGATACGTAAAGCCAAAGCTAAACATCAGAGGGCTGCAGATAGGATGTGAGACACTAAAACTGGTTTTGACAAAACAATTATGCAAATTTTTAATCTTATCTGTGCATTTTTATAATTAATCAACATAAAAATTATTTGTTTGTCAACACTAAAACATACAATCTTAACAGTAGCAGTAACAGTAAAATATGAAATCCATCTACTTACAAAAATGTGCCATCTGAAATGCCCTAAATAAACTTGTTTAGCTCAGATGCTCCAGAAAAAAATCAAGAAACATAATCCACAAAAATCCAAACAGCTATTAATTGTTATGCTTACTTTTTAAAATAAAATGTAAAGAGAAAGACTCACTGATCATGATCATCATATTCAAGGTGTTCTACTGAGGCCCAAACATCCTCAATCTCCCTCCCAAAAGCCTCACCCTCTTATTAGCTAAAAACTGTGATGACATCCATTAGCTCTTGCTGTAAACCACTTTCCTCTATCGATGCAAGTGTAGTCCAAACAGGGAAAAGCTTCTCAATTTGTTCCTCAAAACTCCTTGAGATCTTTGTAAGTTCATGCTCAAATGCTTCCTAATAACGATAAAATGGGAAAAAACTGTATTAAATACAAGTTAAACTTGTAGATAGCTTTCACACTCATGATTTCACATTCACTAGTGTAGTTCATCCTGAAAATGTTTTATTGGCCATAATAAGGCGTCATAATGACTCACCTTCGAAGCAACTGCTTCCATTCCTCCACTGTAGTACTCCTGGACAATTTCCTGAAAGCTCCACCCATATGAGTTTAAAATCAGCAAACACGTTTCTTTATCATGTTGAATTGGCTGTGTATATGGCAACTTAACCCTTCAAAGTCAAATGTTTCATATATTCTCCACATATTCAGTTCTTACACCTCTATCTCTTTAACAGGATTAGTTTCGTCCTCAAGTCTTCTGCCTCCTAGTGGGAGCTGATAGTACTGCAGGAGATGCCAGTTACCTTTGTATGGTTGATTCTAAAAGGAAAATTGTTTTCAACAATTGTATTATTCTTACATTGACATTAGCCGGTAAAAAGATCATTCTTTAGAAAAAATAATTTTCTGAATATTATTTCATGCATACACTCATAGGCGTCATTTTAACCGGGGACACCGGGGACATGTCCCCGGCAAAATCTGTGATTGGCAGCTGTGTCCCCCCCACTTTCAAAAAAGCCTGCTGATGAGGATTTTTGTTTTACCAGCTCAGATCTTATACCAGGGGTCGGCAACCTATTCCCATCAAAAAGCCATTATTACCCGTTTCCCACAGTAAAGAAAACACCGCAGTAGCCGCAGCGCTGTGGGCGGGGCCTACCCTCAGACAGCAGAGGGCTGCTCACAACCAGGTGACAGCAGCAGGTACTGGTCGCTCGCATGGACATCGCACCCGTGGGGGATTCAACACCCACACTTTTCCAGCTGTTTTGCTCACCTCCACACCTGTCTGGTTTCTTTACGTCGCACTCACTCTGTTTGCCTCATCTCCTTCTTCACTTCCCTCTTCTGACAGCCGATGTCGGGTTTCCAGGAGAGCAGGAGAGGGAGGGACGGAGAGCTCGACTGAATTCATAATTTTACATCTTGACATTAGCTGTACAAAGTCTGAGTTTGATAATGTGAAGAACAACAATTTGCAGAGGTTTATAACAGGCTCGGTGCCAGGTTTTCATTTTTGGGTGGGCCACGGTAATTCTGGACGGACCTTAATAAGCAGTGACATAGTGAAGCAGGCAGGTCACGCTAGAAAATTTCGTTTAAAAATACGTCATAAATGTGTTCCCCCGTCATTTTTATTTCTAAAATATGAAGTAAAAACTCCCAGTTTAATTTTCATTCATTTGTCATTAATATGTAGTCTACACCCGTGCGTTAAGTGGACCATCTTCCAGTAAACGCAAAGCATCCAGCCCACCTCTCCAAATGCGTAAAATGTGCACCACAGCCGTTAGGCGCGCCGTGCGCACCGTCAGCTACATCAGTCCAGACAAGAGCAGAGCAAATAGAATAGAGGATCATTCTGTCTGGATGTGGATTGAGATTACATTTTACAGCAGCCTGATCATCATTTAAATAAAACCATCACCTGGCTTCTAGTCCATGCTATCAGCATTATTTTAATTGGTGTGTGTGTGTGTGTGTGTGTGTGTGTGTGTGTGTGTTTTCCACTTCAAACACTGGTCTAACCAACCAGACCAGTGTGTCCAGTAACATATTAATGTTACAATTAAACAGTTTCACTTCATGTAGGCTAGGAACATTTCACCTGCCGTGGCCCGACCGCTTCTGCTCCACATAAACTTTGTGCGTGATCAAATGTCTCCACAGGTTCTTTCTGAGCTGCTATTCTGCCTCAGAGTGGATGCGTCATGCGTGTCCATATTAGAGACGGGAAAAAGCGCTGTTCAGCCAAAGTTTAATAATTTCATAAAAAGAACATTTTTCCAAGCTCATCCATGCGCATCAGTGTGCGTCGGAGTAATTCTTTCAAAACAGCCAGGATCCTTGAGTTTATCCGTCAAAATAAAAGTCAAATGGAAATATCTGTAACCTGCCATTTAACTGTTTTGCCTTCTTGTGAAGATTGTTGCAAAGAGAAACAACTAAACTTGATTAACCCCAGAGTCACGCGCACTGCGCTGTACGTCGTGACTGTAAATGAGGGGAAACGATTTAATCGGATCCTTTTCTTTTCAACATGGTTTAATGTAGTTTCATTCAGTACAAACTTTAGTTATACCAATCTAACAAGACAGAGCCTGGATTTGTATTCTGAACAGTTTAAACATGTTTAAAACGGAGACATGCGTGACGCGTCCAAAATTCGCACCTGCTCTGCTATTATGGAAATTAAACTAACAAGGTGAATAACATCAAATTATTTTAGGCACAGACAACATCTCCCACGCGCCTGGTCGCTCGTGTACGTCAAAGTTATCTTTCTTAAGAAGATAATCAATAAAACGATTTATATAAAGATGATCCAGAAGTTGTAGCCCGTCTCTGCCTACAATATTTTGATATTTTTCACCCTGTTGGTTGTTTTACTGAGCAGGTGCCACTTTTGTCATACGTTTCTTTTTAAAACATGTTTAGACTGTTCAGAATACAAATCCAGGCTCTCAGAACCAGAGCGCATGCGGGAAGGTTCCTCCCACTGAAGCGAGTGTTTTCCAAACCCTGTCTCTCAGAGACTTGTCACTTAGAAAATGTTCCCTGATTATGAAACTTTGGCTGAATAGTGCGTGTTCCTGTCTCCAATGTGGCGACGCATCCAGGAGCCGTCTGAGGAGAATCCCAGAATCTGACATCCTCCAACTCAGGAAGCGCATATGATTACGCACAAGCGTGACGCGTCAACCCGGTCTCACAGTAAGACCGGGTTGGAACTGTTCAAGTTTACGCAGACAATCTTTACTTTTAGAATTAGCATACAGATGTAAAATTAATGCAGTAAAATATAAAGCTTTTTATTTAAATATCCATTCATTATTTTACAAGCACAGAGCATCAGATGGATGGAAGAGCCGCATGCGGCTACAGAGCCGCCGACCCCTGTGCTAGCCTACTTTATTGTCCCCAGCAATTTTTAAACCCCACTCAAGTGTATGGTTAGTGTCCCCAGCAATTCTGAAAACAAACTGACGCCCTTGCATACACTTAAAAAGCTAGTCACTCTAAATCTACTTGTTTTTGCTGATACATTACATATGAGTGTCTGATCGTGCTGTGGACGTGTGTAGTCATTTAGCGTTCTAGTGCATCTTATTTAAAATAATAAAACCAGCAGTGTGGCACCCTCTTCAGGTTAAAAGTCTGCACCATATTTGAATTTGAATCAGCCATCAGTGTTGGCTAAGCAGCAGCCTGAGACATTAGACGGTACCTTCTGTCCTGCTTGAGACTGTTCTCCACACCTTCATCTCCTCACGCTTAGACTACTGTAACTCTCTTTTCACGTGTCTGAGCAGAACCTCCCTGAACCGTCAACAGGTGGTTCAGAATGCCTGTGCTCGGCTTCTGACCAAGTCCTCCAAACACACCCACATCACCTCGCCTCTCCTCCAGCTTCACTGGCTGCCAGTCAACTTCAGGGTTCATTTCAAGATCCTGGTTCTGGTCTATAGGGCCTTACATGGACAAGCACCATCTTACATTGGTGATCTTCTTAGCCCCTACACCCCCAGCAGGTCCCTTAGGTCCAGTGACCAAAGCCTACTGGTTGTGCAGCGCACCAGGCTAAAGACCAAAGGTGACAGATCATTTGCTGCTGTGGCCCCCAGACTCTGGAACTCTCTCCCCCTGAGCCTGAGATCAGTGGACTCAGTGGTCTCCTTTAAAAAGCAGCTGAAAACTCACCTGTCAAGCTGGTTTTGGTGTGACCTTCATCACCCTCTCCTCGTTCTTCTCACCCTACCTTTTCCAGCTTCCTCAGGATCCACTGACTCTTTCTCTTTTTTTCCTTTTTTAATTACAATTGTCTATTTTTGCTCATTTTAAATATATTTTTAATCATTTTCTAAATTATTTTTTACATTTTTACATTTTTTTGTTTTTGTGAAGCGCCTCGTGATTTTTATCTTGAGAGGTGCTATAGAAAAGATCTTTTCTTCTTTCTTATACCTTACAACGACACCTTCAGGTGCATTTTTCAAACACCAAATGTGGGTGGAGTAAAACTCTGTTAAGTAGGTGACTTGCTATTTAAGAGCGAGGAAACCCCCTCAAAATATTGAAACTGTGGAAAATGAAAGGGGATCAGAAATGGTTTAGGGTTGTTTTTTTTAACTGCAAGAAATTTAGTGAATAATTCAGTGTCTGATACAGAAGTACATCTAGTTTGCCCCCACTCATCAGGACCCATATAGATTCTTCAGCGATGTTTGGCTGGGGGTAAGTGAAATAATCTTACTCTATATGTTGATAATTAGATTACTCCAAATACAGCAGTTAGAATTTCATAAAGAGATTTCAATATTTTCATCCCTTTTTTTTCCTGTTTTTATCTCAAATTGACTTTTAAAAGGTTGAAAATATAATGAATAGTTGTTGTTTTACACCTCAAAGAAAACAACTAAGTGTAACGGTGTTTAAAATGTAGTTGATAATTATGTATGTAAGGTTAATGCTTTTATCTTTGGACATTAAACAGAGTACTGCACAAAACTCGTCGTCGTCGTCGTCGTCTTCGTCTTCATCTTCCTCCACTTATCCAGGTCCGGCTCGCGGAGGCAGCATCCCAACTAGGGTGCTCCAGACCGTCCTCCCCAGGGAGGCGTCCAGGAGGCATCCTGACCAGATGCCCAAACCACCTCAACTGACTCCTTTCGATCCGGAGGAGCAGCGGTTCTACTCCGAGTCCCTCCCGAATGTCCGAGCTCCTCACCCTATCTCTAAGGCTGAGCCTGCCACCCTACGGAGGAAACTCATTTCAGCCGCTTGTATCCACAATCTCGTTCTTTCAGTCATTGCCCAAAGCTCATGACCATAGGTGAGGATTGGGACGTAGATCGATCAGTAAATCGAGAGCCTGGCTTTCTGGCTCAGTTCCCTCTTCACCACAACACATCGGCTCGGACGCTGAACCAATCCGCCTGTCGATCTCCCGATCCCTCCTACCCTCATTCGTGAACAAGACCCAGAGATACTTAAACTCCTCCACTTGATGTAGGACCTCTCTCCCGACCCGGAGTTGGCAAGCTACCCTTTTCCGGTCGAGAACCATGGTCTCAGATTTGGAGGTGCTGATCCTCATCCCAGCCGCTTCACACTCGGCCGCGAACCTACCCAGACCCTGCAGTTTCAAATTCAGCTCAGTCAACAATGAAAATATATCTGCCAGATATGACAATGTAAAAACCCACTCATCAGTAAACAGATCAGCAAGAGGGGACTTTTTCTCCAGGAGGAACGCATGGATTTCATTTCTCAGTTATTATACTCTGGTCAGAACTCGTCCTTTGGAAAGCCAGCGCACCTCTGTATGAAACAGTAGGTGCGTGTGCTCCGCCCCCATGTCGCAGCACAGCTGATCAAAAAGCCAACAGTTCCATAAGCATCTGGCTGCAGACATCAGCTGGCATCTTTGCCATGACCGGAAATGACGTAACCGGAAAAACAAGACGTCGGGTCATTACCTTCGCCGGAAGTCATTACCTTTGCTGGAAGTCATTACCTTTGCCGGAAATAGTTTGGATTTGACGAGAAAAACCATACGGTGTTGTTTTCCTCTTCGATATGTATATAAACATATACATATCTAAGAGAAAAATTATACGGTGGGTCATTACCTTAATCAGAAGGCACAACTTTCACAGGAAGTAGTTTTTTATAACAAAACTTACCGGGAAAAGCTTTTAATTTCGGATTTTTTTTCCTCTTCAAATCTGGACTGGCAAACTTTTAAATAACGTTGGTAACTATGTTGCATAAAAATTGAATGGTAAATCCCTTTGTCCTTCAGGCAGAAAATTTTTATGACAGTAGCACATATATGTAATAATTACAACAATAAAAGGCTGTAAAATGAATAAAAACATATGTGGAAAAAATGAAAGCATATTAATCTAAGACTTTTCAAGATGTGCAAACAAAATAGTACTTGCTAAATATTCAGCTTTATTGTTAAGCCCAAGATGAACTTTGACCTGCACCAACTGCTAAAGTACAGGACTCCCAGAAGCAGTGAAAAACATTTCGGCAACACTCCTCTCTCACCAGCAACAAACATTTGTTACAAAATATCCATAACACTGTCCTATATGTGTATCACAGCAGCTCATTGCAACAGAATCTTACTACTACAGCTGATAACTATCTAGCTAGTTGGTATTTATTTTGAGTGAAAGACAATAAAACCCAATAAACACTTAATTTCACAACCATTTTATTGTGGGTACAAATGAATTTGCTGAAGCATGGCTTTCTCAGCTGCATATCGATTCACCCCCTCCCTTTTTTCCAACACTTTGATTGTCACCCGAAAAACATGCAGGATTAATTCAAATGTTTTTGAAAAGTAACTTGCATACCAATCACTGCTGAAGCCTTCTTTGTACCTCTGGAACAAGGGCATCAAACACCAAGTCCAGAAACTGGAACTCTCCCTTCTTTATTAGTTTATCTATTCCTGATTATCTGTTCCAGCTGAACACCTTCAGGAATTCCCCAGCTGCAGGGTTCGAAAAGCCGTGGTATTATCCAGACGGTTTGGACGTAACCTCAGGGAAAGCCTCATGTTCTTTTGGGGCCGGCTTCCCTTACTTCCGCGTGTCGTTATGTTGTGGAGGGTGGCTGCTGTTTGGTTGAGTCTGCTCCCCCTTTGTTTCTGGTAAGACCTCGTATTTTGATTCTCTGGGTGAATCCCCAGTTTTCGCACAGATAAGCGCACGTTAAGGCTGAGCGTTTAAGGGCCATATTTAGTCAGAACATTTCTGGAATATTATTTTGTCGTTTCTCTCCCGTAGGGATGCTTTGCGTTAATAAAAGGTTTGTTTCGTCAAACGTGATTTGGTGTAGTGCTCCCTTTTTTTCCCACCCTCATGCATGAAGCTGCTGCGGCGCTGAAGAGGGACAGACTACTGCATCCTAGGAGCATGAAGGAACGTTATCGTTGGTCCGTCCTCCCAGCAGCTGTTACGATTTATAACCACCATGGTTCTCAGCAGAACCAGTAAATACATTATTTTCTCTGCTGTTTTTGTGATTTGCACATTTTCTATCTGAAGATATTTGTTAATGTATTTTCTCACTTTTCCATTTGTGTTTACCATTCCCTTTAAACCTTCTACAATCTTTTTACTCCACATAGTCTTTTAAAATTTAATTTCTTAACATGTGTATTTGTTCAGCACTTTCAGTTCTTATAATGTAATGTAATTACTGCTGTGCTTTTAACTGAGGGACAATAAAGGGATTTTCTATTCTATTAATTAGCTATATGCGACTGTAAATGCATCACTCTTATGGTTACTATGGTGATGAAAAGGCACCAACACATCTTTTCCCATCAGAGTGAGCACATCAGAACTTTTTAACAAGGGGGTGAGGGGAATTTTAGAACAGATTGGATCTGATTATCTGGCAGAACAGAAAGAGAAAACTGTGTTTAGTTTCAAGTACATTTTTTTGCGGAGCTTAAGTACGGTTTTAGTAAGGATTCTACGCAATGTTGGATAAATGAGACCCCAGAACTTTGGTGGGTCTGACCACAAAAACTGCTCCAGATGAAGCTGCTGCTGCCACGATTCCTGTAATTAAAGCACTCAAAACTCAGGTGAAGCATTTCCTCTTGTTAATAAACGAATCTTCAGATTGAATCTGTCAGGGTGGAAAACACCACAACCTGAAATGAATCACACCAGGAGACAGGATTGAGAGTAAGACCTTTTAGCTGCAGCGGAGGAGATACGAGTCAATGAGAATTGACGTGTGTGAAACAAAAATACCACCATATTCTCCCTGAGTCTGAATCTGCCCCGCTGACACTATTTATTATTGAAGCACACAAAGGGGTAACAATGCTGAACCAATCAGTAGACACAGCATCTCCTATTCTGACCAATAAGAACTGTTACTGTCTATGGGCGGTATCTTCTTTTAGCAGGGCCTGCCTCATGACCGGACAGCTCCTCCTCTTCCTGTCACATCCACGAAGTCAGATGCTGTTAGACGATCAGATGCTGTTAGACACGAGTTCAGAAGAATGTTAGTCATGAGTTCCGTGGAATGTTAGCCATGAGTTCAATCTTATTCAGTCCTCTTGATGCAGGCCTTTTGTGCTTAAAAAGAAACATTTCATTATGGTTATAAAACTTAACAGAATCAAATAAAATAAGTTGTGGTCGGTGTAATAGATCCTTCCTGCTGGACTGATGCACAAGGAGTTTTTTCCCAAGTGGCAACTAAAGGAAATGAAAGAATGACACATAGGAAAAACTTCAAATCGACGTCTGGTTACGCATCACTGTTGTGTGACGGGGTGAGTACTCCCTCTTCTCCACAACATCTTTGTAAGACTGTCATTCCAGGAGAGGGCACTCACCAGCTGCGGGGCATTACCGATCAGCGGCAGCTGCAGATCCTCTAATCAACCGCAGCAGAGCTCTATTTAAGAGGAGAGGGAACTACTTCACATTGCTGGATGATTAACTACTCACGGTAGAATCTTGCCACTCAGTTCTAGGTTTTGCTTTGTCTATTCTCAGACATTCGTGTGGTCGCAGTTTTGGATTTTGGTGTTTGGTCTCAAGTTTGTTTCATCTTCAGGATACTTGGAATCGCAGAACCAATGATGGATGTACCTACCTGGAAGTCACCATAACTCGCCTGGATTACACACTCAAGGTTCACCTCTCCTCCTTCTTCACTTGCCCTCTGCCGCCATCATCTGGCTCCCTCTCCTGGATGCACCCCGTCACACCGTCTGCCCTCCCTGCTGGCTTTTGGACTCTTGCCAACTACTTCACACTTGGATATCTCCAGGACACTTTTAGTTAGGGTTAATAAATCATTGTTTGAACTTTCTGCCTTTGTCCTGTGATGGTTCTTCATGTCGTGGGTTAAACACCTTCCCAGGAACATGACAATCACATCCTAAAAATCATGAGAGCAGTCATTTCTCTTCCATTTCTGCTTTAAAGATACAACAACATGCAAAACAGAAGACACCTGAACTTAAATTCTTTTGAAAATGTGTAGATTATGATTTAAAGTTGCGTTCTCACCTCGAAACCAGAATAATTGCCTTAATTTAACTTGAAAATGTTTCTAATCTTTGCTTTTAAAAGACCATCTTTCCATATCAGGATAATGATTAAAATCAATCATGAAACACCCGAAATTACAACAAGAACGTGTAAATGTTATGGATGTACATAGTTAACTGGTTAATTGCTGTTAATGTAAACTGGGTAAAATAGTTTTGCCTGGTTAGCTGCTTCAAGCCCTTCTGCTGTGCTGGGGTGCAATATATGTTGTACCACCAGAGGGCACAAGAGCGTCGAAAATGATAATATATTTCCATTTTCTTTCCCTGTAATGCCTTACACTACCACATTACAGCAAAAAGCAATGCATTACAGTAATTAATTACCTTTGTACCGCATTACTCCCAACTCTGCTGAGGAGCCTGGGTGTAACCTTTTTGTTTTTCTGTTAAAGTAACAGCCTTGGGCCTTGATACTTTCTTAGCTTTTAGTTTCAACCAGAGGGCTAAACCTTAGTAAGAGTCCTTTCTTCTGTATAGCCTTTTTAGCTAAAAAGTAACTGTTGGAGCGCTGCTCCACATTTTGGGTTTACCTGTATTTATTTTCAGGTCTTCTTACAGTTTATGATTTAATGAAGTCCTGTTAAGTTTGGTCACAGTGTTTGGCTGATTAAGTATAAGTATTGATTACTGGTGGAGTGGTGCTCCTCTCTTTTGTGTTTATCATTTGTGTTAATAAAAAACATTTTTAATAACTTCTACCACATGCCTCTTATGTTGAAATGGCCTTTATTTTGACACTTTTGGGTCAGAACACGGTAAAAAATACATAGTCTGCAATTCTAGTATAAAGCTTGATAAAAGTTACACTTTAATTTGCCCACATTTTCTAATAGAAGCATCAACATTTTAATAAAAAGTTCAGTTTGACCCCTGACAGGTGAAACAATTCCACTATTTTAAGGAAACACTACAAATGTTTAAACCGAGCTGTACGTTCGGATGCAGGGAACTGAAATGTTCTACCAGACTGGACATTTAGACAAATTATAATTCATACTTCAGCTTTTGATAGACCTGGGGCTCGTTCCACTCTGTGAAGTTTACGGTCATTCCCTGCTGTTTGAGCTCCACAATGAACTCATCCATCTTTTTGTTAACAAAATCCATGTTCTGCTTCAAAACAGCCTTCGACTCCATCAGACGGCCCTGCACCAGCGGAAAATCGTCACCGAACTCACTCATCAGGGCGACCATTCGGTTGAACAGTTGCATGTGCTCCACAAACAGGTTTGAGATGCCCATGATTGCTGGCATTACCACGTCCTACAGAAGACATAAAGGACGATTATCAGGGTTTCATGTTATATAATGCAATAGGAGTCAGCTCTGCACTGATGAAACTGTTATCTACATCACACACACACACCTACACACACACACACACACACACACACACACACACACACACACACACACACGTTTATAATGTGAACATGCATTTATATAATCTATTAGGCTGTTGTGGTTTATTTTATTTCAATAATTCAGCTTGAAAGGTGAATCTAATATATGAGGTAGACTCATTACATGCAAAGCCCGATCATTGCCTTTGTTGAACCTTTAGATGGTCTCTCACCCCCTGTGCAAAGACCTAGTTTGGATGTCCTACAGGCGTGGTCTGGACCAACGTACTCACTACAGACATCTGCACGTCCATGCGACGTTGACTGTTTGCAGGGCAGTCTAAGTTGCATTACTGAAATAAATGGATTTTGCACCATTTAAAATATTTTTTAATTCACCTGTTTAAGATGAAGTTGATGTGGACTGTGAAGTGGAAGTTTTACCTAGTGACCCATTATTTGACTTATTAGCTATTTCCTGTCTGTCTGTATTTGTAACAAGGGGAGGGTTAATAGGTCAAAATGGACAGACAAGTTCATGTCCAGCAGAAACATCTGCCTGGTCTTGCCTACCATGCATACGTTTTTTCTATTGACTTCTGCTTTTTTTCCTGCATAAAATAGCAGAAACTTTTTGTTTCAAAAAATTCTATTCAAAGTCAAAGTAATTTATTGTCATTTCTACCACATGTGCAGGACATACAGAGAAACGAAATTGAGTTTCAGCACACAAAATTCAAAGATCAGACATACGTTGGTAAGACACATGACAAGAATTGGTGACTGCGGTCATTCGCAACATGAGTCGCGCTACCTTAATAGATAGATGAAAAGGGTGTTACATGAGGATAAGTGGGGGTAGGTAAAAAAAAAAAAAGGCATAGCAGAGTTAGACCCAGTGGGGAGTAACTCTATTATACAAAAAAACTCCTTTAACATGGAAGCACAAACAGCACAGATACAACATCAGAGTCCGATGGGGAGGCGGGGTTGGGCGGGATCCTGAAGCCTCCAATGGGAGCTGCCACTGCGGCGCATCAACCAGCTGCAGACCAACAGGTGGGAGGGAGAGATAAGGACCAGAGAGCACATTGAAGTTTCCCGCAGACGTCTCAATCTGAAGGAAGAGGGTGAAGGTCGGGACACAGCATCTGTCGGCATTCCTCCTTTCGTGGGGGTGTGTTGAAGCAGCCTTGAGAGGCTTCTATGGCGTCAGATAAGGATAAACATGACTTTGTTTGGGGCAGGCAGAGATAATTTTCCTCTCCGCCTTGGAGTCTCTAAGTGGTCATTCATGTCCACCAGTGAAGCCAATTTTATGTTCGAAACATCCCCACATCGTCCGGCGACCCTCTCCGAGATCATATCCATCTTGCGTACTAATACAGGCAACGCCGCGAGGACATTATCCAGCTTGCAGTTCACCTCGAGTAACGTTCCAGTTTGTGAGGTCGCCGCACGAGCGGCACATTCCGTGGTCACGGGTCGCACTCCAATCGCTCCCGGCTTCCCAAATTTCCAGAAAACCAGATATCCACCCACTCCAATCAGAAGAAATCCAGTGATCATCAGGCCGAACATCCACAAATCTTCCACGTCCTCGATGGACAGCTGAGAGAGGCACACGATTTGCCAGACCTCCCAAGAATCGAGTGCATATCCCTATGCGAATGTCCCCTCGGGACAGGTGGGAGCCCCATTCTCCGTTCTCATCGTAGAAAAAATTTTGTCAGTCGCTTTGAATGACCAGTTAATTAAGTCCATATTTCCAAAAAAGAGTAGTGGTTTCAGGAGAAATGCAGAGAAGTGCTCTGTAGGCAGACGGGACAAGAGCCTTGGGGAAGCCGATAAGGGAGCTGAGAAAAAAGCGTCTGTACTCTCTGAAGGCTGAGAGTACATTTGAGGAATGGTGGAGGGGGAGTCATAAACTTTGATCTGTTGTGCTCTGCTTTCACTGAAAAATACTATATCACTATTAAATGTGGTTATATGCTCAAAAGTTTGGGGGGAGACCACTTTATGCTCCTTGTGATTTCCG
>NC_091742.1:82333426-82480926 GCF_043380555.1 Nothobranchius furzeri
TAGTGCTCTATCTGCTTAGTGAACAAATCACAGAGCTTTATCCGCTTTGTGGGCCAATCAGGGCACTCTAAATGCCTGGTGGGTGGGATGATGCAACAGAGTGAAACAAGAGTATGTCACATTCATTGTCCAGTGGAGTGTGGAGATCAACTGAAAGATAATGGTAGAACCCGCCCCACAACCGAGAGCCGTCAATAATACATTATTGACGGCTAAATACTAAATAATACATTTATTTAGTCTGGCTTGCCAGGCTAAGGATTGTCAGCATGATGGGAGTGATTGAGAGTAAGTTTTAATGAATAAGATTAAACATCAGTGTGAAATAATCAGTTATACTTGTTCCTATACTTATGATTTGACATTAACGTGATTTGTCTTTAACAGATGTTTCAACACACCATAGATTGTGTCCTCAGTGCCACATGGTCTGCAGATACCAGGAGTGGACAGATGGGCTTCACAACTTTGACAACCACGTTGTTTTGTCTCTTGAACTCTGCCTTTTTCTGAGAGAAAATCTGCAGGTGAGGATCACAAAATAAAATGTACTCATCTGAAGATTGCTTTAAATATGTGTTTGTGTCATTATGATATGTTGGTGCCCAAATTTAAATATCTGTAATCATAGTCTTCTTCTCCCTATTGTCATATTACAGAACCATGTATCCGCTTCAAGGGTCATTGACTCATTGGAGGGCTTAATAAGAGTGAAGTTTCCTTCTAGGGATACCATTTTTCATGCTTATTGTCATTTTGAGGCTTTGACTGACACAGACTACATGTACTCCTGCATGAACTGTGGGTTTCACCCCCCTGTGGTAGTTATGGACTTACACAGAAAAGGGGTGTTCAAGTTAGCAGGTAAGTTTAAAGTACATTTGTGTTCATAGTTCATTGTGTACATTATGTGCATGTTCTTATGAGTCAATTTATTATAGTGAGTGACCTCAAAGCCCCGCAAGACTTCAATGGTGAACATGACATTGAAGGTTTTTGGAACTCTGTTCACCTGGAAATGATAAGCCGTGGGGTTTTTTCCAAGTGAGTGATGGCAAAAACTTATTGAAAGTCATTCAGTGTTTTAAAGTAATTTAGATTGTAATTAAAAACATGCCATTTTCTGAAAATCCTCATCCTGTCACTGGATCATCTGACCATTATGTCCTGTATGACAGATTTCATGAGGGAAATACAAAAGATCCCAAGGACATATTACGCAGAATTCAACTTGTCCCGGAGCTAAAAGGCTGGCTGAACAGTCAAGTTGTTGAACAGTTCTTTGCAAACATGAGGAAAAGCAATTACTTTTTAAGTAACATGAGTCCATCCACACATGAAATATGACTCATCATTATAACACTGTCACCAACAAGAAACTTCTGGAGAGGCAGCTAAGACATGGTCGACTTGGAAAGATCAATATCTCATTGTCGGCACTGGGTGAAGCTGTCGTAGGTAAGTACATGCATTGTCTCATGACCAGAATGCTACCATTGGTCACATGTTAGATTTGTTCCTATCTGTGTGTTTGTATTGCTTTCTTTGTGTACCTAGCCCAGGGCCGGCTGTAGGTAATTTGGTGCCCAAGGCGAGACTGCCCATTTGCCCCCCCCCCGCCTGCACACCTCTCACCCAAACCCAAGTCCACCCACCCACCACACATTGGAAAAAGCAACTCCACAGTTGTTCCTTAGTTACTAATTTTTATTTTAAATATTCACACAGCAACTCTTTAAAGTCAGCAGCCTGAAGAATAAATGTAAGCTTGAAAGATAAGTATCCTGAGAATATTACAGTAACCAACAACTCAAAATGTTGTGCAAATGTCATGTGGGGGGGGGGGGGGGTGCAAAATAAACAGCAGCATTAAACTGTGCAATCAAAAGCAAAACTCAAACATCAGTGTCATCATAAAGAAAGTTCTACTTCCCATTTTGTTCAACTGCTGTGGCCAGTCAGCAGGATCTATGGGGCCAGCAGCTCCTACATGTTCACAGACATCTGTTGAAGCTGATGATGGTGTCTCTTCAGGCTGCTGGATTGGAGCACTGAGCCTGTTGGTGTTGGGTTCTTCTTCTGAGAGAAAATAAACACACACCGGATCTGCTGGTTCTGAAATATTCACACATACACCATTCTCAGTCTTACCTCACCTCAGTTACACCATATAGCTAGTGTTGAAGTTAGTCTAGTTTTAATTTGTTTAGTAATAAATATTTAAACTTTTAAAACTTGACTCACTCTCTTTTCTTGAAGTTAATACGAAGTGTTGCTCAATCCCTGCAATAAAAAGATCAAATCTTGTGATTACATTTACTTCAAGATCCATTAAGGTGATATTTCATACTTTGTGATATTTCACATTTTATGGTTTCTAATTAAATGTAGGAACATCTTCGCTACAACACACACACACACACACACACACACACACACACACACACACACACACACACACACACACACACACACACACACACACACACACACACACACACACACACACACAAAGCAACTTAACCCTCTGATGCATGAATTAAGAACAGTGCCACTTTCACATTCAATTTTCCTCAGCCATGTGCAGTGATGCTTTTCATTATTTTTAATGTTACTGGACTTTTTATTTTATTGATCTTTTTTTAATCAGTTTTGTGAAAACATGAATAAAATTATCAAAAACAGGTGGAAGTGAGCGCATCCATGGGGAATATTTGAAAAAACGTATGTCTCACTCTCACGTGCTCTTCAGCATCAAATAAATTGTAGAATATGAGGAAGAAGAACCAGTGATCTGAGGCACTCTGAGGATTTCATTTATTAAACAAGGAAACACCGGCGCGGGACCAGCGAGCAGCGGGGACTCCCCTGCTGCCGCCGGTCAGCTGGGGAGTCCCCGCCACGGCCGCGGCGGTGCCGCCCGCCCGATGCGTCGGACAAAGTTGAAATTTTGCTACACACACACCTAACGTTCTTCTGATATGAAAATATTAAATTCATATTGTATGCATACTTACAACTTGAATGGAAGTTCATAAAAAGGCTGCAATCATACTCCAAAAACCAGTAAAAAATCTTACATTCTTCATCTTCACAGTGAGACTCAACAGGTGTAGAAGACAGTCCCGCCCCCGCTGGTGTCAACAGGTGCCTGTCGTGGCTGCAGATATTGTCTCATAGCATCTGGACACGACGATTCAAAAGTAAAATTAATTGGTTAAAGTTACGAGATACTGTATTGTGTATGTAAACAGCTAGCGAGGGTCCGTCCGTGGACCGTGTGTGGCAGGAGAGGCAGTTAGCTACAATGGTAACGCAAAAAGTTCCTTTGCCAAATTTATAAAGTCTACATACCTCTGCTTTGGGCCCGTCTTTTTTCTTCCTCCTTCCTTCGCTTTCGGAATGCTGACCCCGATGGCTTAGGTGTTCTTTTCATCGTAAAATATCAAAAGTTTAAACGCGACGACAACAGGATGTCCTTCTACAGCGCTGCCCACGCACGTGATCTACGGCCCCCTTAACGGCCAAATGCATCAGAGCGGTGGCCCAAGCGGGTGCTCGTCATGCTTAGAATTTAAATATTGATGTTTTAATTTCTTGTCATTTCAGAGGGGAATTTTGAGTATGTAGAGAGTGCATTTCATATAACAAACATAAATTTAATAAACTTTTTTTTTAATTTTGCACCCTATTATCAGATGGCCCCCAGGCGACCGCCTGTGTCGCCTGTCACCAAAGCCGGCCCTGACCTAGCCCCACAGGTGTGCAATAAACCCAGAGAAACCACAGAAACGGTGTTGAACCCAGCACCTTCAATGTCTGGTGACACTGGTAAAATTTCTTATTTTGAATAGTGATTGTCATATATAGGTGAAATAATAATCTTGCATTCATTATCTTGTTGTAGTTGCGGGCTCGTAAACGAACTTGTCTGCTGTTTCAAATGAATTTCCGTCTGTAAACAGTGCTTATTTTTCTTGCATTTGTGTGCATTTAATATGCATTCTATGCAGTGTTTTGTCTGAAACCTGTTAAAGTCCCTACAGATTCTCAGGAAGGAGTTGACAACAAGAAAGCCAATAGAAGGTCAACAGATGCAACTTTTCCTGACCTGTGTGGACCACTGTGCGAAGCTCTGACAAAGCCTGAGAACATTTTGGCCAGCCGTTCATCGTGGTGTTTTGTACCGCACCCTGGCCAACAACAGCTTGTATGTTAAAGTTTTCAGATGTCGCAAAGTGCAACTTTTAGTGCTTATCTGATTTTGTCATCCACAGTCTATGACATCTCTCTGTTTTTTTAGCTCAACTATGTTCTGGACATCAGCAGACCCAAAGATCAGCTGATTGTTGAAACGTCTTCTGGATGCCTCACGCGGGCAGATTTTTGGACACTGGGTTTAAACAAAGAAATGGAATCGACTGTAAGTATTTTGTTTCTATGAATATGAAATAATAAAGTGTACTTTCATTTTTTTAATGTTTTTTTCTGTTTCAGATTGCAAATGGCTGTTTTGAGCTCATAAATGGCCTGTATTTGATATAGCACCTTCTAGAGTCCTGGAACCCCCCAAGGCGCTTTACAACACAACCAGTCATTCACCCATTCACACACACATTCACACACTGGTGGGGATGAACTACAATTTAGCCACAGCTGCCCTGAGGCGCACTGACAGAGGCGAGGCTGCCGAGCACTGGCGCCACCGGTCCCTCCGACCACCACCAGCAGGCAACATGAGTTAAGTGTCTTGCCCAAGGACACAACGACAGTGACAGACTGAGCGGGGCTCGAACCTGCAACCTTCTGATTGCGGGGCGAACACTTAACTCCTGTGCTACCGTCGCCCCACTAAAATTGTTCAGTCAAAGGTATTGTATGTTGCATAGGATGATTGTCAAGCTTTAATTTAAAGAGTTGTAGTTTTAAATGTGCTGTTTTTACATTCTAGGGGATAAGCATTTACATAGGAAATCTGTACGTCACCCGGACTTGGCTTGCACCCTATGGCTGTGATCCATTGCAGTCCTTTCCTGTAAGTGTACCGTCCTTTAAAGAAACAAGCAAGTAATCAAAAAGATTATTTTTTTATAACTTTGGTGAGAGTTCATATCCAGAATACTTCAAAATAAAATTCTGTTTCAGACTGATGCTCAGAGGATGGACATCATAGTTCTCCCTCTCTGGACACCTGCTCATTTCCAGTTGTGTGTAAGTCTTGTTTTTTGACACATACAAACTGTTAGAATGTTGCTATGTGTCTGAGATGTATTCAAGCTTTTGTGACGCAGTTTCAAAAGTCTTTGATTGTGATCGCTTGCAATGACATTGTTTTCAGGTTTGAAGTTATGGCTAACTGTCTTTTAGGTACTGAAGCCACCTAAAAGAGAAATCCTCTTTCTTGACCCATTATACACAAAGGCAGGATTTGGTGGCCAACAATATGTTTCACTTTTGAGGTCACATTTTTGTAAGCATTTTTGGTTTGTTCCAGAATTTTCAGGAACCTGTTCAGTGTTCCAGGTTAAGTGCATGATCATGTTCTGCTGATCTTGAGTGTTAACACATACAGTACACTCACATGCTTTTTTTATAAACTATATCAGCATGATGCTTCAACATTTTATTCTATTTCTCATCTTCACATTCTGATCAAGTCAGTGATGCTGTCTTGAGATGAGTTTCAGACATAAATAGGGTCTTCAAATGTTTTAGTTTAACATAAAACACCATTAAATATTAGTTTATAAAATATGCCAACCTCAAATTAAAGCTGAAAATGCTTTATTTTGACCAGCTGTGAGCATGTGACTGTACTTTTTCATTTTGTTATGCTGTTTTGTTGAGGTCATGTTCCTAAGACCTGTATTTACAGTTGGTGCTATTAGCAATAAACATTTCACACCCATCATGATGATGTCTGTTAACTTGCGAATGTAACTGTCTTGAAAAAAAGGAATCTTGCAGTGAAGCTCATTCCCGGGCAGTGGTCAGAAAAAAAGAGCTTTGACTTGAAGGTATGTGCTAGTTTAAGTGTATGGTGAATAATATGAATTACACTAGTCTTCTTTTAAAGGATTTTATTAATGAGCCTTTATTTTAAGTGTAATACAGGGTTTTCCAAGCCAAGACTACGGAGTTGACTGTGGGATCTTCATGCTGATGGTAATTTTTCTCTTCTCTTCTTGAGATTCATACAAAAGCTAATTTAAGCTTCTAAAAAAATGACATTGTTATTTTTTCTTCCAAATAGTCTGCTCTGTACGTGGCACTGGATGCACCATTTGACTATACTATAGTAAGTATTCTATTTACTTTCGCAGCAATGGAGTCTTGAATCTTTTGAAAGTTGTTAAATATGTTTCATATTAATATTTTAGTCAGACATGCCCTACTTGCGTAAATGGTGGTGCTTGCTGTTGATGGAGAAGTTAGATCTCAGGAGGTATTTATATTTTGACTTCTGTTCTATGTTGTGTTAAAGTTTACACTCCTTAACAATATCAACATTTTCTGTTAAGCTCTGGCAAGCTATTTGCACACTGGAGAGAGGAAGCCAAAGCTGTGCTCGAAGGACAACACGTGCCCATTTTCAGACTGAAAAAGCGCAAGTTCCAGGAAGTCAGTCAGGTCAGTATTCACTTTAAACAGTAGTGTAATTACATGGTAAGTGACATTTGAGTAACTGTTAAAAAACTGTTCTGCAACAGAGAAATGTTTTTATCCCCATGTGCCTGACACAGGAGCCAGCAGTTTTTGAAGATCTGCGTCCTGCTGTGCAGTGGGTTGTCCAAAATAAGGCACTTTTCCGTGGACACGTAACAATGCCAAAATATCTGTCCTTAAATCAAGGGGACCAGCAGAGGGTCTTAAGAGACATGTCAGAGGAAAAAGACACTGGAGCAAGGGGCATGTTCCTCTTTGTTTTTCAGTTTGCAGAGGACATGGAGCTCTTTTTGAAAGCAAGTGCTGATGAGCAGGGACTAATGGTCAGTGCTATGTTTGACATGTAATGGACAAATGAAGGCACTGACTGTGTTTGTTTGTTTGTTTAATATGTCGTTGTTGTTGTTTTTTTTGTATAGTACAAAATTCCAATTAAACTTATTTCAAAATGTTGTTCACTTGATTCTATGTCCATACTTATAAGAAAGGATTACAGTGTAACAGCATTAAATGTAAATGTAACAGCATTTTTTTTACTTGTAATTTCAAAATAAAAAGCTTATTTTTGATATTAACAGTAAAGAATTGTAATCAATAATATATGTATACATTTTAAGCATTAGTCCTCTGGGCTCTATCCTGGCCATTTGTGGCCACTTCACTCAAGATTCACTCATTCTTTCTTTCTTTTTTTTTTTTTTTTTTTTTGACTGCTGCACTGCAGTGGACCAAAAGAATGACACGGGTTTGATCTTAAGGTTCTAATAGTTGTGTGTGTTGTGCATGACATTGCCACACAAATATGTATTTGCAAGATAGAGTAGAATAAATTATGACGCATCAAATATTACATAGGCTGCAGTGAATTTTTGTTGATACAGACTATTGAGCTTTGAGTTTCCCAGTCAAACTTAGCTTTGAAGCACATGCTAAAAACACTTTTATTCTTGTACACTTCATAACAAGACAGCATAACCAAAATATTAACAAAATATATATTATTAAAAAATTCAAAGCTGCAGCACATACAGCAACAAACACAGTTAGTAAATGTGTCCTGGAGTTTATGCAGGTGCAGAAAGTGCTTCTGCTGTAAATAAGCCTAACAGCTTCCAGATCACTTATTTTTCTGGAGAGATGGTAGGAAGGGCATCACTGCTCATTTCTACAGACTCCCAGATCTTGGAATACAATGCCTTTGTACAATGGAACCACTTCACAGTACTAGGAGTCCATTAAAACCTATAAAGAGAGTGATCCTGGAGGAAATGGGGCACACACTAGTGACCTCAACAATTGCAACAAGTGCCTTTTCCCCGATGCTCAGATGGGGAAAAAAAGGAACTTTCATGAAGACATTAGGACTTTATCACCGTTGAACAAAAATAATAGTGCATAATAATCATTGTTGATGTTAATCAATTAGATGTCCCAGACTCTACTATTAATAATACAGCAGTCCCTCGTTTATCGCAGGAGTTACGTTCTAAAAATAACCCGCGGTAGGTGAAATCCATGAAGTAACCAACTTTATTTTTTACAATTATTATAGATGTTAAGACTGTAAAAAAACCCTCACTACTGTTGGTCCTAAAAATGACCAAGACAGGTTCGGAGCGATTGGAGAAAAAGATGTTTGCTTCTGAGTTGATGTTGGAGTCAAAAAACCAGTCAAGACAAGATTCACCGCTGCAGAGGGAGAACACGACAGCCAGTAGCGGTTTTAGGCACGGGCAGACAGGGCAGTTGCCCGGGGCGGCATTTTTTCATGACACAAAAGGGGCGCACAAGCGCGGAGTAAAAAAAAAAAAAAAAGGAAATCTGCGCCGCACCGAGGTTTTCTATTCTATCTGTCATATGACAGTGTCTGGATTGGAAACAGCAAGTTGGCGCCCCCTGCAGCTGCAGGCGCTCCTGCTGACTGAGAACGTTCACGTGCACCGTGTGTCTATGAAGAACAGGAAGGGGAGGGGTGCGGCGGGGGAATTCACCTCTGCGTCTTTCCCAAATGAAAATGAGAGTGCAGGGGCTGAATCAACTGTATTTACATGGCTAAAGTCAATCACATCTTAACGTTCTTCCATATTTCATTCATAATATCATAAACACAGGCCTATCATTCTTTCAGGTTTCTCTGAATTGTGTGAAATGGCCGAATAAAAAAGGGAAAAACAAAACGATTTTGTGGTCACCCCCCCATCAAGGTCAAATAGTTTAGTCCTGACTAAAGGACACTTACTGAGTCAGGAGCCAAACAGAAGAGATGAACATAAAAAGGCTAAAACCACCAGGTGCCCATTCAGGGGGAAAAAAAGAAAAAAGAGGACAAAGATAAAGGTATGTACACTCTCATGATGCATGTTTTCAATTTTTTGAACCAGTTAACTGGGATTTTAACGGTTAAATGTGGTCAACTAATGGCTAACAGAGCTAATAGGGCTGAAATATTGAAACGAATATTCAAATTGTTCGAAAAAAGTCCTTGAATCATTTTTTACTGATTCAAACTAGGATTTGTTAAATGCTCACTGCAGCCTGTGGCCTGCCTGAACAACAACAAACACATGTTGATCATGTTCACATAATAATAAATAAAACAACTCTACAAGCAGAAGGAAACTCCCCAGTCACCACTAACTATCCTGTTTATTTATTGCAGATGGCTGCACTGATTATTTTTTACATGATTTGTTCTGTAAAAGTTGGCATTTTTGGTAGTCTACAGTTTTTTATGTCAGTTTAAATTACAATTTCAGAGGCAATTCTAAAATATTATGGATCATGATAAAGATCTATTGGAGATCTACCCCAACTTTTGGACTGCTCTGCCAGTCACTGTGGCTCAAGCTGAGAGGAGCTTTTCAAAACTTGATCAAGTCATGCCTGAGGTCAAATATGTTTCAGGGGCGGCTCACTCACCTGGCTCTGATTAGTATCAATCACTCAGTAGGGGAGCAGATTTCATGTGATGACATTATTGATGACTTTGCATCAAGGTTAGGTTTTAATTTTAGTTTGTGTTTTCTGTTCTAAGTGCAATGCTGTAGTGATTATCTTTAGTTTGTTATGTGTGAAATATTTTTGCTATTTAGAATATTTATTATCTATTATCTTCATATATTCTTAATATTTAGTTATTGTTTGTTTTTGTATATTTGATTCTATATATTTTGATACAGTATATAATGTATAGTGCTTTACATTCTGACAACTTCATAGTAATTAATGTAAATATGTGCAACTTAGAAAAATGAATGTTCAATAGTCGTTCTAATAAAACATGCTGGTTTATAGAAAACATGCGTGTGTTCATGCAGGTGGGGTGGTGTGGTGGTGGTGGGGGGTGGGGGGGGGGGGTGGGGGCGCTCAAAGGGGGCCTCGCCCGGGGAGTAATTCGATGTAGAACCGCCACTGACGACAGCTCTCATGCAAGGTCAACCGACTTGCTTCAGCTGCTGTCTGGGGTGTTCTACTTCTCGGCTTTATCACGGCTGTATTTATTCGTTCAAGCAGGGATGGGTCACAAGTTCAAGCAGGGATGGGTGACAAGTTCAAGCAGGGATGGGTCACAAGTCGGTACATTTTCGATTTGAGCAATCTTATTTGAATATGTGCTTTTCTAACAGATTTGAACAGGAAGCGGCTACTGGTTCGGCACAAAACAGGAACTTTGCGCAGAAAAACATTGCTCAAAGGGAGGGGTGAGTATTAGCAACGGGAACTTCAGGTTTCATCAGGTCATGTCAAAACATCAGGCCAGGACAGGTCATTGTAGACATTTGTATTACTGTTAAAATTCCCCCTTTTGAACTCTAATAAGAGTTCACCAAATGAGAAGGTATGGAGGCGAAACACACCATCCCAAACACTTCCGTGTCACACACATCAACCCACTACATGCTTTATACACTTTTCTCAGACGGGCACGGTTCTTAATGCTCTCTGATCGCTATGGTAATGCGTAAATAGTTCTTTCAAAATAAGACACACTACTACAACCATACATTTCACACAGGAGCCTTTTATTTCTCAGCAGCATCAATAGTAACAAAATCGTAATTTGGTCAAAGTCGACTTAAGTAAAGTTACGTGTTTCTGGTTACTGTGGAGGTCACGTGTTTCCGGTTACTGTGGAGGTCACGTGTTTCCGGTTACTGTGGAGCTCCACAGCTAAGACACACTACTCCAACCATACATTTCACACAGGAGCCTTTTATTTCTCAGCAGCATCAATAGTAACAACATCACAATTTGGTCAAAGTCGATTTAAGTAAAGTTACGTGTTTCCGGTTACTGTGGAGCTCCACAGCGGCCGCAGCCAGATCCTTGTGGAGAGAAGCGGGAGTCGGAGCCGGTGTTGTGCCATAAATCGACTCGCTGCCAAAAAATGATTAGCCACCGCGGGATCGCGCACGGTTAGGTTGCATTTCTAGACAAAATTCCCCAGGATTTCGCCCTAAAACTCAGCATTTCTAGCAATATGGACATTTAGAAAGCAGAGATAACCTCTTCCAATATTTAAAGAGATGTTTATCGCGGATATTAGTTTTTCCAGTTCGGAAGTTGTCCTAAGTGTTGCTATTTGTCTTAAACGTTCACAATGAGGATATATTAATCCTTTTTGCAATATTTGCGATTGAAAGATGGTTTGTGGTAAGAACTGGCTTTCTTTATGTTACAGCCTTGATACTAAAAAATAAATAAACTGTGTAAAATGGCACCATGTATTGAATGTAAACGTTGTATAAATGTAAATAAACAATTCTCCAGCAATTTGATTTTTTCCCCTTCCTTTCTTTAGTCTACTTGACATGGAACCACAGTTAACTAGTTTGGGTACATTTTTACTTGAAAAATAGTATTTAAACTGATCAAGCTTTGGCTTTAATGCCACTGTGTAGGTTGCTATCTATACATTACGTTGCTCTATTTAAAAGTAACAAGATAAAAACACTTCAGCACATAAAATTAAGATTGTTACTTGCCAAATAGTGACTACAACCTCCTGTTTACCTATAAGAAACACCTCAAAATATCTTTAAATTCTTTATTCATGATTTAATTGTAGACAACTAAAATGGCATTTTACTTGCCAAAAAGTGATTGAATCGCTCAGATTTTCATGGAAGCTAAAATTGACCAAATAAGGGTTTTATGTATTATCTGTTGATGTTACTGTACTCATACTGCTACTGTATCATCAAAAACACCCCAAAATTGGCACAAAAAAAAAGATAATTTCCCTTGCCAAAAATTTATTACAGTGTCCTGGTCACGTGTAAAGGGTTAAATTTACCTAAATATTACTTTATTTATTATCTCTTGATGTTATTAGTCCCACCACAGGATGCTGGGTCTTCTCCACATTCATAAACACCTCAAAAATGGCAACAAATGATAATTTCCCTTGCCAAAAATTGATCACAGAGTCCTGGTCACATGTAAAGGGTTAAATTTACCTAAATATTACTTTATTTATTATCTCTTGATGTTATTAGTCCCATCACAGGATGCTGGGTGTCTTCCACATTCATAAACACATAAAAAATGGCAACAAATTATAATTTCCCTTGCCAAAAATTTATCACAGTGTCCTGGTCACGTGTAAAGGGTTAAATTTACATAAATATTACTTTATTTATTACCTCTTGATGTTATTAGTCCCAGCACAGGATGCTGGGTCTTCTCCACATTCATAAACACCTCAAAAATGGCAACAAATGATAATTTCCCTGGCCAAAAATTGATCACAGAGTCCTGGTCACCTGTAAAGGGTTAAATTTACCTACATATTACTTTATTTATTATCTCTTGATGTTATTAGTGCCATCACAGGATGCTGGGTCTCTTCCTCATTCATAAACACCTCAAACATAGCAACAAATGATCATTTCCCTTGCCAAAAATTGATCACAGTGTCCTGTGAAAATATATGTATAAGCTCATATATGCTTTTTCTACATTATGGAATCCTGTTCATAATAATCAGTGCTTTTCTGCACAAGCTCTAAACAGCTGCGTACCTCAAAAAAGGGAGTGAGACATTCCATCTCCTCTCCGCCTTGTCTCAGTACCAGCGTGTTCCTGCTATCAAGGATGTTCCAGGATGTTCCTGATTATTTTAGAATTACAAATCTATGTGATGTATTAGTTCCTGCCTAACAAGGCAATTAGCTCCTGCTTATCAAGGCAAATGACGTGCAAATGCAGGTGCAGATGTCAGAATGCTCGCACATAATACCTATGATCACATTCCTTGTTTTCCTAATAAATATAGCTGTGTGGACAGAGAGAACTTCAGAAACACTTGGTGCAGCAGTGAAGAGCTGGGCGCGGGTCCAGCTGAAGGCTGTGTGTATCTCCCTCTGCAGCGGCGAACCAGATCGATCTTTCTGATTATTGACTCCACTCTCTACCAACGACAGATTTCCTCTCCAATACTCTGAACCTGTCTGGTCTAACAGAAGAAAGACCAACACCTGGTCACATGTAAAGGGTTAAATTTACCTAAATATTACTTTATTTATTATCTCTTGATTAAACATAATTGTACCTATTTCTGTGGTTAATTGTAAATAGTTTTTTGAAATGTTTCTCCTATTTTAACTGTAAATCCTTCTAGCTGTTATATTTATAACAAGAAACAGATATTCGGACGAAACATTTTCATGTTTATTCGAATGTGATAACAATAAATGAAGTAATATTTATGTTGAGGCTATAAGTGAATATTTCTAGAGGTGTAGTTCCCCAGGGCTCCATCCTGGGCCCAGCTTGTTTTTATTAGTGATGCACTGATATGAAATTTTTGGGCCGATACCGATATTAAGATCTGTTATGATCGATAACCGATATTAGCCCATACTGATATACTGACATTATTGCTTCTAAAATCAGCAGATTTTGTATAGAATGAAAATTAATAAAGCTGAATTTATGTTATTATGTACACACAAAACACACATTTACGGTTCTGAGATGATTTCATTCACTGTTCACATGACTGAGTGAAACAGGCAAACAAATGGAGATGAGATGGAAAAAATATCGGTTGTTAATATCGGCCCAGTTTTATTTATCGAACCGATATGTTAGATAATATGACACCACGAGCCACCGATTAGCTACTCTGGGATTTGAGACATAGGACATATTTGCAAATATATTGTGCAGCATACAATGTTCAGATGTGACATTTGGAGACACCCATGTGAGTGCAAAGCATGGTCTGATTCACCCTGATAACAGTCAAAGTAGGCACCCACAGACAGGGAAACTCCCAGTGACAGCTGGAACATCTAATGAGGAAGTGGAGGAAGTGAAGCTTAGAGCGAAACAAGTAACTCTCACAGCTCATGCATCCAGCATGAGCTGCACACGCACTCAACACCCAATCAGAGATAAGAACATGAGCCCATCACGCGCTCATCGACCTATCACAGGAAGACGCACCCTAGAGGGAAGAGCCAGACTCCTACTTAAACACTCTATCTTCAGACCAGCCAGACCATTCTGAGCACACGGTGTGAGCACTTATTGTATGTTGCACCGTGTTGGTCTCCACTATCTGCAGATTGTGCATTAAAACTGTTTCGATCCTTAGTTTTTGACTCGGTCGTTTTCCTTCCACATCAACCAACTCGAGGAGGTCAACGTCGAACACATTAGACCTCAACAGTTTCTCATTGCATCTCCCTACAAGGACTGTTCATTTCCCCAAGGGATGAAAGTATGCTTCAGGCGTTGGTCAGGGGGAGATTGGATTGGGCTGAGATCTCCTCCAGATGCATGCATACATCTGTACTGACATGGACTGGATTGTAAGAATCGTTATCTTTTTTCATTTAAACTTTGTCATCATTGAGTCAAATCACTCCAAGATACAGGACCAGCTCAGCATTAAAATGACCCACAACACAAGCTATGCTGTTTTGCAAAATGCAACATAGGAAAGTATTTAAACATTGTTTTGTCACAATACTGCTGAAGGATAATTTCTGGTTGGAATCATCTTGCTAAGACTAGTTGGACTTTGAGGAGTTATTTTTCCCAACACAAGAGGGCGGTATTTCACCACATTTGGATTTAATTATTTTGACTTTTTGACAATGCTTTATTACAAGTGTTATTGTATTGTTTGTATTTTTTATTTATTTATGATGAGGTCATCAATGGAATGCCAGCAAATCTAAAATAAAAAAATAAGAATCCAACTGCCAGATGTTTCTGGTTAACCACATTTTCTTACATTTACTCTTGACAAAACCTGAAAAATAAATCTGAAAATCTTTATTTTGTTAATAAATTTCATCTCATATCTCTGACATTTTAATTTAAATATTTTTCTATCACAGAAAATAGCTACAGTGCACATGAACCTACTTTTTCAGATAAACAGCTACTTATTTAATGGCTGACAGGGCCATGGTCAACATGACCTCTTTCATTAGGCTTATCAACAGAATGTTGAACACAGATAGAGAGAGAGAGAGAGAGAGAGAGAGAGAGAGAGAGAGAGAGAGAGAGAGAGAGAGAGAGAGAGAGAGAGAGAGAGAGAGAGAGAGAGAGAGAGAGAGAGAGAGAGAGAGAGAGAGAGAGAGAGAAAGGATGCAGGCACAGATTGACAGTGTTCACTTCCTGACAACCGATCAGGGAAATTGGCAGACCTGTTTGTGCTGCTCTACCGGGGGGCCCTGATTTCACAGCCAGCCTCCGTCACCACTGCGTCAGCACTGATGAGCTCAGCGTTAGTCGGAACGGAAGGGGGGGAGAGCTGGAGGTGGGAGAGAGACCAAGGAAACAAAGCTTAGAGGAAAAAAAGGGAGAGAGAGTAAGAGGGGTGTTGCCGCCTCTGAGACACACTCACGCATCAAAGCGTAACAACGTTGGGAGGAGAGCATCCATCCAGGCAATCCCTGGGAAAAAAGGCTGTTTTTTTAATTATTGAAGCCAAACACAGACTCTTTGTTAATATTAAACATCAACAAATCGAAATATTAGAGGAGATACACTGCTTCTTGTCATCAGGAGCTCAACGTGAACTGAAGAGGAAACAGACGCATCCTTTCAGCACCTTGGACAGGGATCATGGCTCCTATGTTGGCGGATGGAACTCAGCCTGGTAAGTCCTCACAACACACCCATATTTTACCCCATACACTGATGGGAAATACTTCAAAAGACACCACTAGGCATTAATAAGTGGATTTAATTGTGGTAGATTCCATAATATTCAGGGTTTTTTTTATCCAGTTACCACTTCTTGTTTAACCCACTTTCGGTCCAATTTTACTGATGGTTTTTTTATTAAGAAAATTCAATAAGTAGAAGTTCAAATATGTTACCTTTTACTATTAAAATGTTCTTTTTTTTTACTTAATTTTTTTTATTCACAGCCAAACTTGTATGCATGTAAGTAATAATTGAGAAAATAATCAGGGTGTAGGTCAGGCCATGCTTCAGACTGTCTCAGTAGAAGCAATTATTAGAAACAGATTAAATATTTAAGTCAGAATTTTGTGTGTGTGTGTGTGTGTGTGGGCGGGGGGGGGGGGGGGGGGGGGGACATTATTAGAAAGGTGAAGTGTGAAAAATCACTTATCTGTTTTATTATGCAACCATGCATCAGTTCTTTCACAGCCCTCCCATTGATTCATCCATCTGTCTGTCGCTTCAGCCTTGAAAAGCATCCCACCCAGGACTTTAATATAAAAAATTAATGAGCAGAAAGAGAGAAAACATTTCAAACATCTGCAGTGATCAAAAATTCTTTGTATTCTTAAAAATGGTCCATTACTTACATGAAACTTTAATTCTGCTTTCAGATACACAGATTTGTCTCTTTCTTTAACCAAATAAAATCAGAATAAAGTCATATTTTGTTGTTATCCAATGAAGAATAACATTTTATAATTTTCCCTCCGGTGTCACAACCCTATAATGTTAAATGTGAAGTGGCAGATACGAAACACAAGAACAAATGATCCAACATATTTGATTACGACCCAATGAAAACGACAAGAGCTTGAGTGATTGGTCACCACCCCCGCTCCGCCAGCAGCATCACTTTGGATGGGCTAATCTGAGTGCTTATCCAATGGGTCGTCCTCTTAATTGCAGGAAATGGACTGCATTTTCTCTTTTGAAATACTCTCATTAATCTCAGATGCATTAGAAGGCAACATGATAGCTACTGAGTCACGGTTCAGGACCACAATAGTGATACCACAGTAGAGGAATTAAGTCGGGTGTGGCTCTGATTGATGTAATTCTTTGTCATGATATTTTTGTGATTGACAACTTATAAATTACCAATCAGTACTAAACATCTATAGGCTACTTAACCAGTCAACCTGATACTAGAAAGATATCTATTGAATGAAAAAAAATCTCCTTTAAGCTTTTATGTTGTTTAGAAGAAGGGTCAGAAGCGGTTTTTTGGTGTTGTTGTCCATTTGTGAAGGTTGCTCAAGTTTCTGCTTGAATAAAAATGGGTGAATGGGTCATAGACTTGATAAGTGGAGTCCATTGTTATTTTCTATGCTGTGGCAAATGTCCTGTAGAGAATGGAGACAGCTATTGGTCATGTGTTTGACCACATCAAATTTGGTATATTACGTTTAGGACTCTAATCAGTCATTTACTTAACTAGTCAGGATTTAGACAGCCCCACAGCACAGAGACTGCACTGCACTGATCGAGGTATTAAACAGCATTCATCTCAACATTGATTCAGGTAAAGCATCTGTCCTGTTGATGCTTGACCTCGGTGCAGCTTTTGATACAGTGGGCCATAACATCCTTCTGGACAGACTCACAAACTGGGTAGGACTATCAGGCGCAGTGCTTGGCTGGTTCAAATCCTATCTCAAAGACAGGGGCGATGTTGTCTCATACTTAATAACAACATCGCCTATCGTAGCTATGCTGATGACACCCAGATTTACCTTGCCCTATCACCTAGTGACTATCATCCGCTGGACTCACTCTGTCAGTGCCTAGAGTAAGTAAACGACTGGATGCAATCAAACTTCCTTCAGCTAAACAAAGACAAGACTGAAGTAATTGTCTTTGGTAACAAGAGGGATAGAATGGATGTTATTGCTCAGCTAGACTCCAGGGGAATAAAGACAAAAACCCAGGTTAGACATCTTGGTGTTATTATTGACTTCGACCTGAGCTTCTCTGGACAACGTAAAGCTTTAACTAAATTTGCGTTTTATCACCTTCATCAAATATCAGGAGTCAGAGGTCTCATGTCCAGACCAGACTTAGAAAAAAAATCATTAATGCTTTTATTTCTAGTTGGCTGGACTACTGCAATGGTCTGCTAACTGGTCTTCCCAAAAAAGTTGTGAAGCAACTGCAGCTTGTTCAGAATGCTGCTGCTAGAGTCTTAACGAGAACTAAGAGAATGGAGCACATGTGTGAACAGTCCCCAACCCTACCGCCCACCTAGTGGACACTTATGTTGTGTAATATCTGAAGTCTGTTGCATTTCTGTCTGAGGTGTTTTTTGCATAGCAAAACTGCCCTCCCTGTGGAGGGTAACTCTGAAGTGCCTTTTTTTCCTCCACCTGACCCAATCCTCATGTAAACCCCTCTGACCTCTATTAAGGTAGTGCGACTTGGGTTGCGAATGACCACAGTCACCAATTCTTGTCATGTGTCTATGCCTATGCATGTATGTCTGATCTCAGAATTGTGTGTACTGAAACCCTAATTTCCCTCTGGGATTAATAAAGTATCTTTGGATTTGAGTTTGAATCACTCCTGTTCGTAGATCCCTACACTGGTTACCAGTAAACTACAGAATAGATTTCAAAGTGCTCCTACTATTTACAAATCACTCAAAAGCATAAGACCAAAATACATGTCTTGATCTCATTCCTGTATATACACCCAATAGGGCTCTGACATCCCTTGGAAATAATCAGCTGGTAGAACCACGGGTCAGAACAAAACATGGTGGAGATGCTTTTAGTTACTATGCTGCTTCTAACATCCCTATCCCAGACTTGTGGATCGCCATTGGTGGATGATTTTGATTCCTATACATTATCTAGTTATTGTTAGATCATCTGAATTTAGGCATCTTCTATGGGTAATTTGGACTTTGAAGTGTGTGGTTGAGCGGACTCCATTGTTTTTGTCTTTCCATCAGAAATACTGCTATTTTCATTTCTTCAGTGCTATAACACAATATGTTGGGCTCATCATTTTCATGGGTGCACATTTTACGGCTGCTTGTTTTGAAATGCTTTTTTCTAGTAACACCAACAGATTTTTCTCATTTCCCTCCCACTCTCCTCCCTGTTCTTCCTCTCCTCACTCTGTGTCCTCATCTGCAGTGGCAGTGCCAGTAGGTGTTGCTGTGTTGAGTGTTTTTGGCCTCGTCTTCACTACATCAGCCTTTGCCTGGATCTGTTGCCAGCGCAAAAGCACAAAGTCCCAGAAGACTCCCCCTTACAAGTTTGTGCACATGCTTAAAGGGGTTGACATCTACCCAGAAAGCCTGAGTGGCAAGAAGAAGTTTGCTGGACCTGCCACCTCAGCAGCTAATGACAGCAGTAAAACTGATGTCAATGGAAACTGCCAAACCACCCCAATGAGTCCTTCAGGTGTCGCCAAATTGGCTTTAAGTCCCAATGGTTCCCGACAGGCTCTGCATCTTGATCTTGAAAAGCGTGATCTGAATGGCAACTTTACCACCAAACCTTTTCATCACCACCACCAGACGGTGCGGAGCTCCCCAGATTTGGAGCTGCCCTCCCCCCATGCAGGCTTCACCCAACCTGGTGCAATGGAGCGTCTTGACCTCTCCTCACCATCTAGTACTCTCTCCAGCCAAGCCCCAACCCCAGCTGTTGACAGGCCTCAGGGAGAGAAGAAGGGAGGGGAGCTAGGAATCCTCCACTTCTCCCTTGAGTACCAGGCAGAAAGGAAGGCATTCATTGTTCATATCAAGGTACTGCTCGTGTTTACATGGGTCCTGAGGTGCCATTAACCCTCTCACTGTCATTATGGGTGTGACCCCACGAGGAAAGTTGACCATTGAGCAGGATTGATGGTTTATCCCTTGAGGTCCACGTGGCAGGGGTGAGGTGGTGCTCACTCCTCACCCCTGCCACACAGACCCAAGGGATAAACCATCAACCCTGCTCAATGGCCAACTTTCCTCGCGGGGGTCACACCCACAAAGACAGTGAGAGGGTTAAAGAAAAGATTGCCTTTGTTTATTTATTTATTTATTTTCAGGAAGCCCATGGCTTGACCCCAACTGATGAGCAGTCCCTTACATCTGACCCCTACATCAAGCTGACGCTGCTGCCAGAGAAGAAGCACCGCGTAAAGACTAGAGTACTCCGAAAGACTCTAGATCCCGCCTTTGATGAGACCTTCAGTTTTTATGGGATCCCCCTGGCTCGAGTCTCTGAATTGGCCCTTCACTTCATGGTGCTGAGCTTTGACCGGTTCTCTCGTGATGAGGTCATCGGAGAGACCCTTGTGCCTTTGTCTGGGATCGACTTATCAGAGGGGCGTGTCCTAATGAGCCGGGAGATTATCAAAAGGAACATTAAGGTAAGGATTAGGAAATACTTATGTCCTTTATGTTATTTGTTGCCATGGATAACAAGTGCTTGGGAAACGAGTGGGTGGAGCTTGTGTTAGTCTTTGATAAAAGCAGGAAGGGATGTTTTTCAAATTTGTACACAAGTACTTTGTTTACGCTTACAAAAAAGAGATCTGAAGCTTTTGAATTTTATCCAAGTGAAGTTCTCATTTTTCTTTTTTGGAACATCATCCACAGTCTTAGTCATTTTGCTCAGACTAAATTTAGACATGATTCAGCCATGTTAAATGTGGTTAATGTATCCAGCAGTGGGTCTTTATTTGTCTCATTCTAACATCATTGCCTGCATCACAAGCGCCTTACATCACTGCAGCAAAGCAATTAGGAGGAATGTGGTGTTGCCAACATCAAAGTGCATAACATACATAAAATTAATCAGTAAATGACCACTCTAAAAATCATTTATCCCTTCTAAACCTAATGATGTGTGGTTCACAAAGCTAGATTAAAATAATTTAAATGCAAAAAATGATAATGACCCTATAAAAACAAGACCACTGCTTTTCACTGTAATTGCACATTTTAACTGTTAAGTTGCCAGAAGAAGTCCTACATTGCTGTGTGTCTTCTGAAAGGTAGCAGAATAGTTAAAAAAATCAGTGTAGAGCTCAGATAGGAAGTGCATCTCTCTGTGGAGACAGAAAGGATTGGTTGTAACATTACCTTTATGGATCTGAAAGCTGAAACCAACATCGGGGGATGGGCTAAATAAGACTGCAGTAAGGCTAGATACATGAAAGGCTTTGGAGTTTGTCCCTTCATTCCTCTCTTTGCTTTATTTGTATTCTTCCATTCGTAATATTGTGTGTGTGTGTGTGTGTGTGTGTGTGTGTGTGTGTGTGTGTGTGTGTGTGTGTGTGTGTGTGTGTGTGTGTGTGTGTGTGTGTGTGTGTGTGTGTGTGTGTGTAATTACAGTCATGACTATATTTTCACAAATATCCAAAGGCTGTTAGAGGGTGAAGTCATACATCTAAGACATCCATTTTGAGACAGGTCACCATGTGCATCTCATTATTTATTCATTTAATTCCCAGAACTGAGACTGTTATGGAACTCTAGGGAGGTGATTATGGGAGTTCTGTTTCAGATTGGCTCTTCCTGGCATCGGTGAGGACCCCTTCCACACGACAACTCATTATCAGCCTGATAAAGAAATGTCATTGTTTTGCAATTAAGCTCTAAAATAAAACCCACATGCACTGGGGTTTTATTATTTGTCTTAATGGATTTGGTTGAATTGTGATAATAACAAAAAAATTACTGAAATGTTTGAGCGTTTATAGCTTCTGAGTTTTTGGCAGGTTGACTGTGAGACTCTGTTATGGGCAGTTAGGTCCCTATATGACCGGTGTCAGAGCTTGATCCACATTGCCGGCAGTAAGTCAAGCTCATTCCCAGTGACAGGTGGACTCTGCCAAGGCTACCCTTTGTCACCAATTCTGTTCATCACTTTTACGGCCAGGACGTCTAGATGCAGCAAAGGTGTTGAGGGGATCTGTTTTGGGAGCCTGAGGATCGGGTATCTGCTTTTTGCAGATGATGTGGTCCTGTTGGCTTCATCAGACAGTGATCTCCAGCTTTCACTAGAGCGGTTCACAGCCAAGTGTGAAGCAACTGGGATTAGAATCAGCTCCTCTAAATCTGAGATCATGGTCTTGAGTCGGAAAAGGGTAGAATGCCTTCTCCAGGTCAGAGATGAGGTCCTGCCTCAAGTATCTCATGGGCTTGTTCATGAGTGAGGAAAAGATGGAGCGTGAGATTGATAAGCGGATTGGTGCTCATCTGCAGTGATGCAGGTGCTGTACCAACACATTCTCACACCCAAAGCGTCAAAATATGACGCGTGTGACCAAGTGTCACAATATGTTGATTTGGGATGCCCCAGCGCGTCAGGATAGGACACACAGGGACACGTTTCACCGCTGGCATCCGTATTTGACGCTCGCGGTGACACGGACATTATTCCTCGATTTAACCTTCCCCTCACCCCAATCCTAACCTTAACTCAGTAACTAAGCTGGTTAAGGTTAGAATGGGGGCAAGGGGAAGGTTAAGTAGTTCACAAGTCGGTCAAATGCCCTTTTCACCTCGGGCATCGGATACCGGTGCTCTGGGACAGCGCATCCTCAATGCGTCCTATCCTGACACACTGGGGCATCCCAAATCGTCATATTGTGACGCTTGGTCACACGTGTCATATTTTGACGCTTTGGGTGTGAGAATGTGAAAAAAAGCTGAGTCAGAAGGCAACGCTCTTGATTTACCGGTCGATCTACGTTCCTACCCTCACCTATGTTCACAAGCTTTGGGTAGAGACCGAAAGAGCAAGATACATGGCCGAAATGAGTTTTCTCCACAGGGCGTCTGGACTCTTCCTTAGAGATAGGGTGAGAAGCTTAGTCATCTAGGAGGGGCTCACAGTAATCAGTTGAGGTGGCTTTGGCATCTAGTTAGGATGCCTGCTGGAAGCCTCCCTGGTGATGTTTTCTGGGCACGTCCAGCTGGGAGGAAACCTAAAAGAAGACCCTGGACATGCTGGAGGGACTATGTCTCTCACCTGGCCAGGGAACGCCTTGAGTTTCCCCCAGAAAAGCCAACCCAAGCTGGGGATAAGGACTTCTGGGCCTCTCGACTTAGGCTGTTGCCCCTGCGACCCGACTCCTGATAAGCGGAAGAAAATGGATTGATGGACTGTGAGAGAGAATCAGGGATTTGCAGAATGATGAAGTAATCATCTAACAGTGATGCTTTGTCCCTTTCTCATGAACACAACTAAGGTATAGTTAAATATTAGGCTTTAAACATGTATTATTTTAAATATAGGGTTAGGGTTAGAGTTACCCCACCCTTCTGAATACTTTTAGCATCCATTTCAAATTTATCTTTATTTTATTGCTAAAACAAATAAAATAAGATAAATAAAATGAATAAAAGAGAAAAATAATAAACCTTTCATACAAATATTCACCCTCTGAACCTGCTTTGCCAAGATGGCTGAGAATTTTTACTTTTAGATTTATTTTTTTCTAGATTTTTTTAAGTAAAAAGAAGAAAACACGTTTCCTTAAAACAACTTGTGATGCTTTCAGTTGAAGTAAAACAATTTAGAATACAATTCAACTTTTAATCAATTTAAAATTGTTACTTTAAACTGTGCAAGACTCACTGAAATGCAGTATCCTAATTTATGTGTTTAGCTGTAGCCATTTTCTTGCAGGGTGGTGGCTTTCTTTGCCTGTAGGTGTAGGGTGCGCTGTTTTGTCACCATGCATATGTGAGCACAGACAAATTCCTGAATTAAGTACAATATAGTAATAATAATAATAATAATAATAATAATAATAATAATAATAATAATAATAATAATGCATTGAACTTATATAGCACTTTTCTAGACACCCAAAGATGCTTTAAACAATATAGTAAGTTTTATATTCCTGATAGAAAACATATGACTGCTTTTAGTCAACTCTCTGAATTTCCCCAGAGAAATGATATAAAATGCATTGGAACAATCTGTATAATGAGGTCTGAAAGTGTAACCATTTCCATGGAAACCTTTGGAAAATCCTCTTGGGTGTGGCGTGGGTGTGGAATCAGATACAATTGTGTCTGTGAAGCGCCATCAAAGTGACAAGTCTGTGACAAATAGATTTGGGAGTTTCACAAACGTGTGTTAGTCGAGATCTCATAACACCACAGAAGAAGAAGAAGTTACGAAAAGCACCTGCTTCGAAGCGGGTGTGAAAAGTGAGGACTGAAACAATAGCAGCAGGATTTCTAACCAGCAAAACTGTAGATTAGTATTAGAGAAACTAACATAATACTTTTATATACATCTGAGGCTGCGATGGACTGGCTCTCTGTCCGGGGTGTACCCCGCCTGATTGCCCATTGACCGCTGGAGATAGCCCCCCCCCCCCCCCCCCCCCCCCTCCCACGACCCTACGTGGACAAGGGGGTTCAGAAAATGGATGGTTGGATGGATATATATCTGAAGGTCGACTCATCTCATCTAACATATAACTTAAAATTATTAATTAATTTCTAAAGATACCTTTTCTTGTTTTATGCCAATAAAAGCATTTTGTAATCATTGATCCATTTGAAAACTTACATGCAAACTATAAAAAAGGAAAGCAATCCGGAAGCTGAATATAGAAAAAAGGCCCTCTAGTGGCTGGCTGCAGAATATGTTTTAAGCTCCACCCCCTCCATGTAAACAAATGGTACATTTCATGGCATCTGCCAGTGCGCCCCAGGGAAACTGTGGCTACATCATAGCTCATCACCACCGGGGAGTGAATCTGTGCATGCATGGGTGAATGATTGATAGTGTTGTAAAGCCCCTTGGGGGGTTCTAAGACTGTAGAAGGCGCAATATAAAATAGGCCATTTGTAATACAAAAACTAAGAGTAGTAATTAAGGTGTTGACTGCTGATTCATGTAGATTTTACCCTGCTGCTGTGAATAATAATTTTCATTAACATTTTTTCTGTTTTTAGACATTTTAATGCAGTTATAGTAATCAATGTGTTAATGTATCGAGAGGTTTTCATTTAAAATGTTTTCTCTACAATGCATCTTGCTGTTGAGAGACTAGAGTTTGTTTGATGATGATGCAATGGCTTACATCAAGGTGAAGCTGTGATGTTAGGTTAACTTCAAATGAAATGGCTATATTGTAACATCTTTGATGTTTGTGATTTAAATTCCATTTTGGCTCTCATTTGGAAAGCTCTAACCAGAATAATTCTGTTCTTCATCTCACTGCCATTTTTATTTCCAATCATCGTCTCTACACAGAAGTCTTCAGGGCAAGGGGAGTTGCTGCTGTCGCTGTGTTACCAGTCCACCACCAACACTCTGACTGTTGTTGTCCTCAAAGCCCGCCACCTACCCAAAACTGAAAACAATGGACCTACAGGTATGTTTTGTCTCATAATTTCAATATTATTTCTGGGACTGTGCCAACACATTTATTCAAGATACTTGAAAAGACACCAGACTAAATAAACGTTGCTCATCTAGACATGTTGTTGACTTAAGAAGTGGTGATAATTGCTTTTAGGGTTAGGGTTCACCACTGCTGAACCACAGTAATCCAGTCAGGCTGTGATAGTGACTCACACTCACACCTATACACCCAATGCTTACCCAGCCAGATTATTCTGACCTCATTGGCAATGCCCATTACTTCCTGTCCATTGATTTTTTTAATTGATCTCTCCTTTGAATAACGTCCTGCAAGTAACTGCTGTAAAGATGGATCTAAAGCACATATTTTCTAATTTTCATCTCTGTCATTCTTCTCTAGATCCATATGTCAAGGTCAACATGTACCATGGCAAGAAGCGCATATGTAAGAAGAAAACCCACGTGAAGAAGTCATCCCCCAATCCAGTCTTCAATGAGCTCTTTGTCTTTGATTTGCCCTCAGAAGAAGGGCTGAGGGACACCTGTGTAGAGCTGCTGCTGATGGACTCAGACAATGCAAACTCACGCAGCACCAACACTGTAATTGGGCGCCTGATGCTGGGCACATCTGCCGCCGGCACTGCCGGTGAGCACTGGAGAGAGATCTGTGACCACCCACGTCGTCAAATTGCAAAATGGCATGCCATGTTGGAAGATTAAAAAAAAAAGTTGGAATGATTCTGCCATCCAGATTTGAACTGGTGCAACACTGAGAAGGCCTGAAATGAGGATTGGCAGTGTACGGTTTCCTGCTGGCCAATATCCATTGAACTTTTTGAAGTGGGTGGGGATGGGTGACAAAATAGGAATGGACTTTGATGTCATAGTTCAGTCACTCTGTTATAAATTCACTCATTTTTAAAGTTACTGGGGTTCAGGTGGAAGGTAGAGTGTGATGAAGGCAACCCTGTAGCTTTAAATTATCCCAAAGACTGCCACTGAGAATATCTTGGTAACATCCAAAATCATCTCCATGGCAACATCCATTCGTCACTGTAAATGTGTGCTGTGCAGAATGTCTTAAATGTTGCTATGACTCTTTCCTTTCCTCGCCTCCTTCCTCTTCTATTTCTGCCTCTGTAGATAGTAACCTAGAACCATTGTAGGAAAACCAGAATCAGCCACATCTGAGAACACTGTAAAAAATATGGATTATTAAAATTTATTTTATAATGACAACATTTTATTCTAAAAACTGTAGGATGTTTTTATTAATTGTTTTGATTTCAGTTACTCTTATTATTTTTGGTCAACCTTGTTTTATAAGTAGAAGTGGTAACATTGCTTAACTATCCTAAATGAGGGGGTCTGAGAGTAGACTGGAGTGGAATGCACTGGGGACAGAAATGTTGGATGCATTTATTCATGTGAGTGTGTGTGTGTCTTTGGGGGAGATTGTGTTAAACTTGTTAGAGACATGCGAGTGTGTGGATGTGAGCCACATAATGTTTACTGTTGGTGTTTTGTCCCCATTACTGTGAGCACAAAGAAGGAGGTGAACTGTAAATGTCTGTAACTTACTATAAAATAAGGCAAGACTAACAAGCATCTGATCTTTCATTTTACACAATTGCTCTTATCGTGTGTGCGTGTGTGTGTGTGTGTGTGTGTGTGTGTTGTAGCGAAGATGTTCCTACATTTAATTAGAAACCATATAATGTGAAATATCACAAAATATGAAATATCACCTTAATGGATCTTGAAGTAAGTTTAATCAGAAGATTGGATCTTTTTATTGCAGGGATTGAGCAACACTTCACATTAACTTCAAGAAAAAAGAGTGAGTCAAGTTTTAAAAGTTTAAAGATTTATTACTAAACAAATTAAAACTAGACTAACTTCAACACTGGGTGCATGGTGTAACTAAGGTGAGGTAAGACTGAGAACGGTGTATGTGTGAATATTTCAGAACCAGCAGATCCAGAGAAACGATTAGTTCTGATGGGAGTGAAGATGATGTTTCGCGCTAAGCTTTGGTTTGGAGATTTATAACGCACATTGAGACGCCATTCTGCTGGCCTACGTACCCTTTGTGGAGGTCCCTGTCATATCAGGAATGTTGAGGTCCAGCTTGACCTTTTCTGGAACTGAAGCCGGTAGGAAAAGCAGGGTTTGCCGACCAGACCAGTCTTGAGATACTTCCGGGTCACGACAGTTTTGTTGGCATCTAGCGAGACTCAAAAAGGGGTTGATGGTTCAGCTTTTATTCTGAAAGAAACCGTTGCAGCAGGTGGAACAGCAACAGATTTTGTCCAGCTTGTCGTCAGGTTCGTTCGGCTGAAGAGGAAAGTTATGGATTGGCCACTCTGACAACTTCACTAGAAAGCTTTGAACTCGAGTTAAAGATGATGTGGGCATAGTTTTATAATTCGGATGTTTTGACTTATGGTCGAATCAAAAAGGGACAGCTTTACCAAGCACCACCAAAACACACCTCGCATCAGACCTGGAAGGTTCTGAATGGATCAGTAAAAGCAATGTGTCATGTGACTTTTACATTATGTGTGTAATGAATTAGCTTACGTGTTATTTAAAGAGCCATAAGGTGTGGGATTCCATAGGAAACAAGAAATCCACCTTACAGTTCTGTGAGTTACTTAAACCAGAAGATTGGAACTTTTTATTGCAGGGATTAGATAACAGCTTCGTATTCCCTCAGAGACAACAGAAGAGAGAGAGTCAAGTTTAAAAGTTAAGAATTTTGTTACTAACAAATTAAACTAGACTGACTTTAAAACTAAATGTATGGTGTAACTAAAGTGGAAGAGACGGTGAATGGGATGACGTGTGATGTTAATCAGAACCAGCAAATCCGAAGAAGTGATTGTTCTGATGGGAACTGAAGGTGATGTCTTCGCATTAAGCTTTGGTTAGGAGGTTCATAAACACATGAGACACCATTTGCCGGTCTACATACCCTGAGCGGAAGTCCCCGTCTAGATCAGGAGGTGTAAAGGTCGAGATTGACCTTATGGAGCCGGAGCTTGTAGAAGAAGCCAAAGCAACCGACCACCCGTCCTGGGATACGTCCGGGTCACGGCAATTTGTTGGCGTCTGGTGAGACCCAAGCCTGGGTCTTGATGGTTCAGCTTTTATTCTGAAAGGAACTGTTGCCGCTGTTGGAATAGCGACAAATTTTTCAGCTTGTCGTTGGTTCTTTCGGTTGAAGAGCATAGATCAGGATTGGCCACTCCGTCACTTTCTCTGGAACGCTTTGAACTGGCGTTAGAGATGACGTGGCATAATTTTATACTTCGGATGTTATGGTTTATTGTCGAATGAAAAATTACCAAACACCATCAAAACCACGCCTCCGTCAGATCTGTAAGATTCTGATTGGATCAGTGAAAGTAATGTATTGTGTCATTTTATTGCTGCGTGAAATGAGTCCTGTTGGAACATTTAAAGTCATATTACTCATTATTTTCTATAGGATCATAATAAAGTAATTAATATTTTGATTTCACAGATCGGTCACATCTTATTCATTGACTAACACTTTGATGGATTAGCTTTGTTAAAATAGAGTTTTTTGATTAATTAAAAGAAAAGAGTTCATTCTTCATTCTTCTGTTGAGCTGAAAATAAGCTGGTTAGAAGGAATGCATGAGACCTTGAGACTTATCTCATGCAGACTAGTCTTGTGCAGAGGAGGGGGAAAAACAGTCATTGCATCACGTTACACGTGTGATCAGTCACATCTAATAAAGACTTTTTATTGAACTTTTTACTGTGTTTGGTGTCATCACGGGTCTTCCAAGTTCTGGTCGTGACAAAATCAAAGAACTCTATTTTAATAAAGCTAGTCAAACAATGTGTTAGCCAACAATAAAATGTGAACCAATCTGTGAAATGAAAATAATAATTACTTGATATTATAATCCTATAGAATATAATAAGTAAATAACTTTAAATGTTTCCACTAGAGACTTTACCCGAAGAGGGCGAGGCAGGAGACAGAGTCGGAGAGGAGGCGTGGGTCAAAACCAGATCGGGACGAGCAGGTCAAGGGAACAGGCTGGAGATGTGGTGGAAGACAGCCAAGGGTCGTGGTGGCAGGCAGAATTCAAGGCAGGGGTCAGGCGTGAAAACGAGGTCTGGAGGCTGTGATGAGGCAAGGTGAAAGGCTGGAAGATCTACTGGCAAAGAGCGTTCAATAATCTGGCAGGGGACTGGTGGCTGGCTGGTGAATATATAGCAGAGGGAGCAGGTGTGTGTAATGAGCTGATGACAGGGACAGGTGCGATGAAGGAAGTGGCTGAGGGCTTGATGTAGCTGAGGGCAGCAGAGGCAGAGGAGGGTGAAAGACTGGGAGTCATGACAGATTTATTAAAAAGAAAGAGTTCTTTGTCTTCATTCTACTCTTGAGCTGGAAAGGAAACGGTTTTAGGAGCAAACGCATGACCTTGAGCAATATCTCATGCAGATTAGTTCTGTGTCAGAGACATCTGAAGAGAGAGGGTAAATAACCTTCGGTGGAACAGCTCCGACATCATGTTACAGTGTGTTTGTGTACTTGTTTTTATAGCTAAATGGGTTCATTACCGACATAACAACAAGCACAAGAGGACTTCTCATCAAAAAGGCGATGTGAATGTAAATGCATGGTTATCGAGCCTTTTGAGGCTCACCCTTTGGATTACAGGATGACTAAACAAACTATGGCTAGTCATTTAGTGTAAATGATAGTTGATTGCATGATGTCACCAGAGAGTCCCCATAATGACAGTCAAATTTGTGTGTTTAAAATGCTTCCATTTAAAAACCAAATATTAAAGCTGCACTTTAAATGTGTTTTAGTCTTGCCACATCTGCCTTATTCTACAGAAATTCATATTAGATCAAAACCTTTTAAATTCTAAACGTTGCACTTAATCTGCACCAGTGAATTTCTCAACCCTCACCCTGAAAGATGACATCACTGGGACCTTTTCCAAGTTGATGATGCGACAACGGCTGGGTCTCTTAAGTGCTCCGGGATGAAATCATCCTGAATTTAATATCAGCTAAGTGGTTCAGGAGAAGGACAGCTGCTTCAGCACGCCTCATCCTTTTCCTTTCTTCCTTCCTGACTTTCTCTCTTTCAGTACAGACACAGACCTACTCTGACTTACATCAGTTGCTCTATGGCGGAGCCTCGGGAGAAGTGGGATTTTCTTATTTTTTTGGCCTAAGAGCTCCTTCGCTGATGCTGGTTTCTGTTTGGTTTCATGCATGTGATAAACCAGATGAATGGCATGTGTTCGTTTAATAACTGCCACTGTCGACTTTTCCAGCTACACTACGTTTAGATTATTTAGCTGATTTATGGTCAGCAAGTCTTTAAACGTGAACCTTTAAAAATTAAAAAATTCTAACATTTAGTATTATGACTGGAACATTTGAAAATAGACAGTTTAGGGCTCTACATGTTTAGAGGTCAAACATTTAATCACCAGCTCAGTTATCTGACATCAACCCCATCCAACATCAGAGTAGCCAAGGGACACGCTGACATTTCACCACTTCTATAGACCATGTTTTAACAAAGTGTTCTAACAAACAGAGATTTTTTATGTGTTCAATCACATTCTATAATGGATGCAGTTGCTATGACAACTGTAAAGGATTCAGCAGCATGCTTTGTGGCATTTGCTGTGTGCTTATTGTAAGCCGTCTCAGTGAGACAGTTAGCAATTAGTCCCATGAGACTGGATCATAGAGCATCTGAAATGAACCATAACTAGACACTAGGTCTATACAAGCAGATGTGCTCTGACACATATGAACTCGTGTAGATCAATAGGTTAGCCATCCCCAAACATCGGCACTAACAGGTAAAGTCAATTTCAGTGAGTAGACAGAGAAAGGTTATCCATGTGTGTCCATTTGACTGCAAGAGCAATGTATTCTAGTAAACATCTTCTCAGCACACCAATTTAGATCATGGTTTGTCATTTCTATTTTTCAGTTTCCTTTGGCTTATCTAAAGTCAAGTAGTAATTGTAAATGATGCAGGAGGGAAACCCAGTGACACTTTAGTTACTCCTGGGGGGATACCAATGCATCACCAAGCCAGAGAGGATATTCTATCACTCCGGGAAGTTCTAGCACTGCCCAGAATCTTCTCCCAGTGACAAATGCCTGGAAACCCTCTGGACAAGACAAATAAGAGAGATCTTAGTGAAATATTTGAACCAATTTAGCTGTTTTTGATGCGGAGGGGCAGCATCTTTACTCCAAGCTCTCTCTAGTTCAGTGTTTGTACATTACTTTCCATCACATCCTCCATAGAGAACTTACATTTTTGTACTCCCTCCTTCCAAGATGCTCCATGGCACGCACTCACGCAGGCGCACTCACGCAGGCACACACACACACACACACACACACACACCCACCCACCCACCCACCCACACACACACACACACACACACACACACACACACACACACACACACACACACACACACACACACACACACACACACACACACACACACACACACACACACACACAGCCCTGCTGATCACACAGAGCTCCTCACTGTAAAAGTGATTCACAAGCTGAAAGACTGTGACCACCCCTAACTATCATTGCATTATTTCTCATTCTGTCTTAATATTCTTATCATATTATGACCCTTGACCTAATTTGTATGTATGTACTATTTCACTGATGCAACCTCTAGATGAAGTGAAAGTCACTTGGCAATAAAATGATTCGGTTTCAGAGAAGGCTTAGCTTACAGTTAGCTAACCTCTAAGCTATATGCGGTTACATAATAACAGGCTTATTACTTTCTTGTTATGCACTGAACAGACCCATGTGCATCTGCACTAGTTCTAACTTTATTGTTACTGTGGAGCTGTATTCACTTTCCAACAGCTCATTTTATGCTGGACTAAGAAGGGAAATCTATGAAATTAGCTCCACCACTCAGTTTCTGGGAATCATTTAACCCTCTCACTGTCTTTATGAGTGTGACCCCGTGAGGAAAGTTGACCATTGAGCAGGATTGATGGTTTATCCTTTGGGTCCACGTGGCAGGGGTGAGGAGTAAGCAACACCTCACCCCTGCCACGTGGACCTCAAGGGATAAACCAACAATCCTGCTCAATGGTCAACTTTCCTCGCGGGGTCACACTCATAAAGACAGTGAGAGGGTTAAATGATTTTCAATAACGTTTTGATAGACATTTCCAGAGATTAACGGTAAAAACTACACATTGTCTCTTTAAGTTGCTCATAACCAGGATCTCAATCTTTTGAACATGATCCAAATCTCATGACCATGCGTGAAAGTCGGAACACAGATGGATCCATAATGTGATTCTTGTGCTCAGCTCTGTTTTTATCATGAAGCCCAAAACCTCACTGCAGATGAAGCCCTAAGCTGTCGGCTCATCTTTCCATCCATCCCGCAAATCCCCCTGTTTTTCTTGTTATGTTGGTATATGTTCCTGTAGAAAGCATATATTTGGAGAAATATTTAGTTTTTTTATTCAAACCTGTCATTTTAATCATATTACCCCAACTATTTACCAACTTCTAGGTAGTCTGCAACCGAACCTGGAGTGTGAAGTGTTTAGTATGCGCACAGAGGGAATTGATTATCTTCAAAGAGACAATGTAGGGGGAGGATGCAGATATATCGCCTGAGGAGGTTTGAAAAGAGCAAGAAACTCTGACAGCTTAGAGTGTTGAAAGGAGATTAATGAAACCGCACAATGGTGAGAGATAAGGTGAACGCAGACCAAAATCAAAATGCAGAAGTTAAAGTCACACAGTTGGGGAATAATTAATGGGCATAGTCACGTGGTGCAAGTATGTTCCATTTAAATGTTTTCTTTGACCATGGAAGGACAGTGTCCTCATAAGCAAGGTACCTGGCCTCGCAAGACATCGCCTCGCGAGGCCAGGTACCTTTATATTGAGAAACACCTTATTTCTCCCACCATCATGGAATTGAATACATTTAATGTGTTTTTGGCAGAAACATCAATGCTGCTGGATAGACCTACAGCCCACTGTTGTATTCCTTGACTGCTTTGGGTGATTTATCAGTAAGCTCCTAGCTTCAGTGCTTTTTTTTTTATGATCAGTTTTTGCATTTAGCTTCTGTAGGTTTTCCAGAACCTTCTTCTTTCCAAATCAAAGCATCTTCCAATTGCAGTGAATGTACAACACTGTGAACAACAAAGCTTCTGTTTACACAAAGAAAAACATGAATCTGTAAGTTCGGCTTCATCGTCTGCAAGAGTCAGAGCAGGATGCGTCATGGCCATAATAGTCCTTCCCTCCGGAACTGTTGTAATTTTCCAGTGAGCTCCTCTTTGAAGCGATCTCTCACTCTGTCTGTGTGGAGAGATCTGTCCCCAGCGTACCACGGGGATGGGAGAGATGAGTCATCATGCAAAAGATTTTTACCCAAGTAGACCATTAGTTTGACGTAGACCTTTACATATGCTTGGTGTGTGCACCGGTGCCTCATGCACACATAATGATTCGAACCATTTACACCTCAGTGAATGCACACAGTTACCTCATTAACTGGTGGGATGGCTGGTGTTCAAGCTGTGGGCGTGCAAAGAAATAGATGTAACTGTGTGAAGTTAGTTAATGATTTCTGCTTTACATCAGAGCAGGACATGATGAATACTAGTGAAGTCATTGAAGTGCATTCATTTTAGTTTGTCAGTCTTTAAAAAGTACACATATGAGGAGAACGTACTGTAGCGCTCACATGTGATCGGCATCTCTAGTCAGTGAAACACCAGAAGTCTGCAGGCTTTCACTCAGAGCAGCAGGCAGTCTCACTGATTAACAGCTCTGCACGAAGCAATTTCAGCACATTCTGACAGCACCATCTATTTCCTGAGATATATGTTCAGCTTCACTTCTGTCCACATGCACAAATCTCTTTCCACTTCTATGAGGCTGCAGAAAGTATCACTCAAATTCCAACAAACATGTGACTAAATCAGCTAGTATGTATTATTATTTTTTCCTCACAATATGATTGTTTTTCTGACATAAATTACAAACGGGGTCATCTCATGTCGAGCAGGGTAGCTCAGATTATTTTGTTTACTAAACTGTCAGCACTGTCTGCATCACAGATTAGAGCGTATCAGACAGCAGGCCAGAGTCAAGCTGGGATTTCCCAGCATGTTTGCTCACAGAGCTGCAAAATGCATCACTGGAACGTTAATAAGTGATGATTCTCTCTCACTAAAATCACTGCAGAACTCCGGCTGTGCTGTGCTGTGCAGCTTGTTCTTACTCTACAGATCATTGCCCTGCTGTTCTGTCAAGACCTGTTTGGCATCACAAATGACTGCAGAAGAAACTGTCACATTGCCAGTCAACGCTCTAGACTAACTAGCATGTAAACAGTAGGTGACAGCTCCAAGAATGACCTCAGCATGGTGAAACGGTGTTTCTAAAACAACCAGTTCTTGACAGTTCTTAGCTGCGTATTATTCTAGGCTGATGATATGTGCAACCTACAGTACGTATCTGGTGGAATGCCAGAATTTGACAATAAATTTCACGTTTTTCAGTTTTTGACCTTTTTTTAAGACTACAGATTTTTTTTCATCTGTGACAGAAGTGATCTTAGCCTCATCTGGATTAGTTGTTAACTAGCAAAACATTTATACCCTGAGAACTTTTGAGCACAACATTCTCGGGTTTAACTCTGACCTTTTAACTGTCAAGTTGGAGATGACTTCATTTTTATCAAATGAGTTTTAAACTAAGACAATTTAATGTTGACAAGTGACTGAATTAAAGCAATGGGTAATTCCTCATCGGTGATCTCATCCAGTATGTCCTGTGAAAGACTTTCAGCTTCTTCTGCACCAACACTGAAGCTGCACCAACCGGAAAGCTGAATGAGCTGGAGCCACTTTTCTGTTTGCTAATGCTAATTAGCTGTGATGGCCATCTGTTTTCTGAACATCTGCTGATCCAAGTCCATCTGGCGGTGCATTGCCTTTCAGAAGCAGGAAATTGAAATAAATAAAATTCCAAAATTAATTAAGAGCAGTGCAACATAATTAAAAAAAAGATTCATAAGTATTGTTTTCTTAGATTCACAATGATCTGATTCAGCTGATATTCAATCTTCTTACTCATTGTGTACAAACAGTATTAAAACTGTGGGTGAAGATTAAAACAACTGTCTGACAGTACATTTTGTGTCATATTTTTTGGTTTCTGTATACAGTTTCCAAAAAGCAAATGCATTACAGCTTCATCATTTCAGTCAGTAGAGAGTCCAGTCAGCGCTCCATCACTCTAAACACTCAAGGCACAACCTGAGGCTTAACAACTAAGAAGAACGATCAAGTGGAGGATGCATGTGGGTTGCCATAGCAACACCATGAAGGCCACAGGTCCTCGTCCTTGGGAACAGCAGCAAAATGATACAGAAAGCCAGATCTTGTTATGTCTGAGTATGATTTAGACACACAAACAAAATGGTTAAAAGCCGATACACTGATATCTTTTCTCTCCTTTTTGCTCGTCTCTCTTTCACACCTTTGCTGTCATAGCAACGCCGTCCAGTACAGCTTCTCATGTAGAGGGACAATGAATTGCAAAAAAAAGAGGACAAGAAATGGAGGAAGATATTCTGGAGGAGGAGGAGGAGTGTCAGGGTGGAGACAGCTGGAGCTGTGGGAACTAAAGTGGAAAGCAGGGGAGACGTCTCGCTGTGTCAGTCAAACGGAAAGACGAGAAAAAAGATAACAGGTTTGAAAAGTAACGGTCAGAAGGAACACACCGATAAGCAGCTGGTTCCACACAGTTCGGATTTTCTGTCCCTGCTGGTTTTGACACAATAAACAGAAAAAGCATGTGCACCATGTTTATGCTGAATGCCCATGGAGTTTATTCCAAAAGGAAAATAAACAGTGAGAAACAAGAGAGGAGAGATTAAAGAAGACAATAGTGGTAAAAACAGCATGAGGTGGTTCGTGTCTGCAGAGATCACAGCCCAGGAGACAAGCAAAGCTAAAAGGGGAGAAGAGTTACCATTATTTTTATATACAGGAAGTAAAAACACAAAGAAAAACTCTGTGTAAACATGTCTGATGGAGCTGAATATGTTACAGATTTTATTGTAAAACAGGTGGCAGTGTTTTATTCCCTAATAAAAAACTACTATGTTAACAATATATACTAAAAGGAACTAATCTGAGTAAATTATAGAACAGAATAGACTTTATTGATTCCACAGTGGGGAAATTCACTTGTTACAGCAGCACCAAAATAACAACGGTACATGCATATACACACAGGCAGTAAGCTGGTATTGTAACCTTATTACCGTGTTATCAATACTAAAGAAGCAGAAATGGAACAAACATCAGAAATAAGACAACCCCACATGTTTTAGAGACAAAACAAACTAACTGAACATAATTTCTTTAAAGCCATATTATTGATAGGTTTCCACCGTTGGTGACTGATATCCAACAGTGTTTACGAGGGAGATTCAACAAGGTTTGAAGCGTTGGCAAATGTACAGGTAGACTCAAACAGACACAGCAAACCTGTCAAAGAGGACAAAGCTCCTCCGCGTAACGCTTATAAATCAATAAAAATCATTTTATTCCTAAACTGAACCAGAATCCAATGCTAGGCAAACAAGGCTGGGCTGATATGCTCAAGCTGCATTGTTCTGGATCATCTGCAGCCTACGGATCTGCGGTATTCCAACAGAAGGTATTACAGTAATACAGTCAGGAAGATATAAACACATGGATCACTGTTTCTAAATGGACCCTCAGTAGGACCGGCTTCATCCTTGAACAAAGCCTCTCGAAAAAGCCTGAATCTGAGTCCATGAAATGTGGCTGTCGAGAGTGAGACCATCTTCCAATACTTTAGGCTTTTACCTTGAATATGTTTGGAGAATTATGTGCATGAACCCTCTGGTGGTCATTAGATTTCTCAGACATTAGGCGTTTATCTTTGATAGACACAATTTGTTTCTTGGACTAAATCCCTAGAGGTGAGAGGTTGGTGGCATTATAAATCGCACGTGTCCAGCTTTGTGAGCGTGGCCGTGTGTCAGTTCAGTGTCAGTCTTGCTCCACATTCATATCATAACACTTCTGTGAGTGGGATCAAATTTATATTTTCATCTCAAAATGAAAGTGTTCTCAACAGAGTCCAACTTCCATGGGATCCCCATTGTTTGTTTCCTGATGGAGACTACAAATTCCAGCAAGGCAGTGGACCATCTCATATATGCTGTAGGACCCAACGGCACTTAGAACATCCTTCCTAACTAAAGATGAGAGGCTGGACAAAGTCTGGAGTGTGTGTGGAAGTTCCTAGGTGGGAGTATAGAACAGAAAAGTAAACAGACAAAAACTGTAGGCAAAAAGGAAAAAAGGTAGAAAATGATTCTCAGAGGTACAAAGTTCTGTCATTTTTAGTTATGTGAGCTGTTTGCAAACGCAGATCAGCTACTTATGCAAGTGAAGTCAGAGAGGGCAACATTTTAAGTAGGATCCCAAGCAAAGATAGGGATGGAAAAGATCAAAATGTTTAGAACATATCTGTGTCCCATGTGATAAATCTTACTGTTTGTGTTTCTTCATTTTTATTTATCACTCCAACTTACCGGAGCTATTCTCCTGCTGCATCATCTGTCAAAAGATTTTCCTCTTTCTGCATTTCTTACTAAATTCCCTGTGGTCAGTAGAGGCCACTCAGAGCCATCCGTCTCTGAAACACACACACACACACACACACACACACACACACACACACACACACACACACACACACACACACACACACACACCAACATCCGTCTCCTGCCTTGTTATGAAACCACAAAGTGTATCACACATCCTCCATTGATCACTCACTTCTCATTCCTCTCCCAGCTCAGTTTCATCTGAAAAATCTCAAGCAAAAGCTGAGTGTAGTCACCTTTGACCTTTGGAAGGGTCCAGTGTGTGTGTGTGTGTGTGTGTGTGTGTGGACTTGGACATGGGAAACATGCAGACATACACATATTTCTCTAGATAATATTTAATCCCCACATCTTATTGAAGCATTAACTAAACTTGACTGAAAATAACATCACCAAATAAAACAATTTCTTAGTTTGTTATGTGTGAAACATTTTTGCTATTTAGAATATATATTATATACTATGTTCATATATTCTTAATATTTAGTTATTGTTTGTTTTTGTGTATGTGATTCTATATATTTTGATACAGTGTATAATGTATATTGCTTTACATTCTGACTACTTCATAGTAATTAATGTAAATATGTGCAACTTAGAAAAATGAATGTTCAGTGGTCGTTCTAATAAAACATGCCTGTTTGTAGAAAACATGCGTGTGTGCGTGCAGGTGGGGTGGTGGGGGGTGGGGGGGCTCAAAGGGGGCCTCGGCCGGGGAGTAATTCCATGTAGAACCTCCACTGACTACAATGGAAGGACTGTTTTAGCCCGTCTGCTCAGCCAGGGCATGAATGGTAAATGAGCTGCTTGCTGATTGGTCAGATTCAGGGGGAAATGCAAAGACTGTTGGATTGTGATTTATCTGGCATTTATTAAAAGTCTGGATACCCTCAACACCCATAACTTTCATTTAGGATAAGATTCATGACACACACGAATCTTGACACATTTCCATGTGCTGATCCACAACTATATAAGATTATGTCTCAACCTCTTGCACATTCAAAACATTGTTCCTAGTTGTAATGTCCCACTCCAACACGGTTAAGAGGAAGTTTAGAATGAGCAACAGGGTTAGGGTTAGGATGGGGGCGAGGGGAAGGTTAAATAACAAGAGGTTAGAGGTTAAATGTCGGTGAAATGTGTGTTTTAGCACAGGCGTCTAAAACCAACGCTCTAGCACAGCGCGTCGACCCCCAATGCGTAGGAAACATTCTGCTGCCTCACCACCACCTAGGACTGACTGAATAGTGTTTGTTGTAAGCCTCAAGAGCAACCTGCTGGCTTGTTGCTTTGGACATTTATGCTAAATACATAAAGATAAACACATGCTTGGTCACCCAGCATCTATTTTCAACGCTTCTGGGGTGAGAATGTGCTGTTCAGTCACAGCAACAGAACACTGACCCAAAACACACAGCTAAAAACACCCAAGAATGGCTAAGAGGAAAACACGAGATTATTCTAAAGGGGTCTTTTATGAGCCTTGACCTCAGTCCTATTGAGCATCTTTGGAAGGAGCGGAAACATGCCATCTGGAAAATGTGCCCTTCAACCCTGGAGCAGTTTGCTCATAAGGAGTGGGCCAAAATACCTGCTGAGAGGTGCAGAAGTCTCATTGACACTTACAGGAAGTATTTCATTGCCCCAACAAGTTGTGCAACAAAACATTAAGTTAGAGGTACCATTATTGCTGTCCAGGCTTGTTCCATAATTAACATTTTCAAATAATAATAATAATAAAGTTGAAGAATGGTTGAAAAGCAATGTCTGACTTTCACTGGTTAAACTTAATGGATTTTTTTTACGTATAATAACTTTTGTCAGATTCAAGTGATTTCTGTAACCATTGTGGGTTTTACTTTCATTGACCGAAGGATGCCAACATTGTTGACCATGTCTGTAGCTTCCTGTTTTCATCAACAAGGTAAACAAACCCTTCTCTGCCTCCTTTCAATGCAGCTCAGTGAGACCCTATATAGGCCCTAAAATCTGCACACCTTTGTGTTTGTGCTAAACAGGCTGTTTGCTTGCACACAGCTGGTTGTGCCACAACAAAACGTGCATAGAGTTCCAAAACAGACCAAGAATATAACTTTTAAATGACCTAAACTTGAAAAACACAATGTGCATCAAGACTGATCAAAGCTTTTTGGATTTTACATAAAACCATTTGTTCGAACTAAAATCTGATCCTCTCAGACTTTGTGGGTGGAAGCCGAGCTGACATATTGATTCTGTTTACTGCTTTCATTTCTTTTGAGGCAGTTGAAACTGAAAACCGGAGTCTGACATCATTAATCTCCCTGCCTCTGTGGGTCGTTCCCCTGATTTAAGTCAGTTAACCTGGGCTGGAGGAAAGCTGTTCTGGGCCAAGAGCTCCAGAGACAAGACCAACCCGACTGCTGGACACAGATGATTGATCTAGATTTTCTTACTGCTGTAAAACAAAACACCTTTATTCGGCATCTCATTAAGAGAGGAAAAGAAGAAGAAGAAGAAAATATCATTTCTATAGCGCCTCTCAAGATAAAAATCCCGAGGCGCTTCACAAAAACAAAAAATAAAATAAAAATGTAAAAATATAAAAAAGCATTTAGAAAATGTTTAAAAATATATTTAAAATGAGCAAAAGTAAGCAATTGTGAATAAGCAATTGCGATTTAAAAGAAAAAAATGTTAAGAAAGAGAGAAAGTGAATAGGAAAGAGGGAAATCAGTGGAAAACAGATGCAAGACGATGAGTCAGAGTCAATCCTATTGATTGTTATAACTTGTGTGTGTGTGTGTGTGTGTGTGTGTGTGTGTGTGTGTGTGTGTGTGTGTGTGTGTGTGTGTGTGTGTGTGTGTGTGTGTGTGTGTGTGTGTGTGACAGCACAACCTATTTAAAACACATACACAATCATTAGGCTTTGGTAATGATCCCATGCCTTCTGTGTCTGTTCTTTGATTGGCTCCTCCGCTGGAGGGACGGGGGACATTTATTGACCAGTGGGAGACAACTGCGTCATGAGTTTTAATCACATTACTTTAAAGCTGCAAATTACTGAACCTATGTGGGATTTAAGACTTGTCTCAGTTGAGTTAATGATCTCGTATAGAGCTACACTTAACTTTAAAATGCTACCATGCCAATCAACAGAAATCATGAAATCATACTTATTATGTATGTATATTGAGCTAAAATGTCATGTGATGGTGAAAGAGCTTAATTAGTAATACGATATGATCTGAGTTTGTGCAAAACCTTGCAACATTGCATGAGATTGTGTACAAAGTTCTTTTTTATATTTAACCAAAATTGAAATAAAGCTATTGTTCCTTAACAGAAGTTTGAGGGTTAGGGTCCCCGGATTAGGGCCACTGAAAAGAAATAAGTAAAGAAAGAGAATTCTGACTTTTTTCTCAGAAATCTGAATTAGGATTATTAAAATTAGAACCCTAACCCTATTTATTCTAACTTTATCAATCCTGAGGAAAAAAAATACTTTTTTATCTCAGGAGTAATAAAGTTAAAATTCTGAGATTAAAATCAGAATTGAGAAAAATGTCAGAATTCTTAGAACAATTATCTTTCTTTTCTTTTTGTCTTGTCAGTGGCCCCAATCCTCTTCCGTATAAATGACATTAACTTAAATACTTTACTATTTAGCGTTTTAAAGACTATGTGACTAGTGTAAAGCTTTTTTTTATGTGCAATGCATGCACAGTCATGGGCAACCATGGCAACATTTTAAGGCCTTTTAAAACTCTCAATAAGTAAAAACAATTTTAAACACATTGTTACACCACAGGCATTCTCTTTGCAAAAGACTCTGAAATATTCATCCAATCAGCCTTTAGTATTTTTCACCAGCAGCTCAAAGGAAGGAAGATTCATTTCTGATCTGAGATGAATCAGCTCAGGAAAAGCATCCTAAACTGCTGTCAAGATTTCAACATCAGAAAAAAATACCCTGCTGTTCACAGCTTGGGATCAAACAGGCAACATAAATCCTATGAAATGATTTTCAGATCAAAAAATTTACATCCTGGCTTATGGGGTTTGTTCGATCAACAATAGCTGGATGCAGGGGCGGCGTTAGGCCCGGCTACTTGGGCTGAAGCCCCGGATCTTTCATGATAAGCCCCGGATCTAAATCGCGGAAGTAACATGCAGTACCAAAGTCACACAGAGAGGGCGCAGCTGGCAGTAGTTTGTAAAGTCCCATTTAGTCGTCACACACACAGGTGTGTGGTGAAATTTATTCTCCGATTTTGACCCATCCCCTGAGTTGCAGACACGCCGCGCTCGGGAACTATTTGGTGGTTTAACCCCCCAATCCAACCCCAATCCAATGCTGAGTGTCAAGCAGGGAGGCATTGGGTCCCATTTTTCTCAAAATCTTTGGTACGACCCAACCAGGAGTCGAACCCCTGATCTCCCGATCTCAGGGCAGACACTCTACCACTAGGCTACTTAGTCAGTATACAGTTTACCTGAGACTGAAGAGAAGCCCTTCAGCAGCTGGCTTCTGCAGTCTCTGTCTGAAACGCATGAGTGAAGATGGATATAAGGACGTTTTTTTAGACCAAAAGTACAACGACAGAACCCCAGCTCTGATGAGACTGGTGTTGACTCAGGTTTGTGAGTCTTATTTGAAAATATTTGTTGTGCTGCTGGTTTGCCTAAAGTTAGCTTACTATCAGGTAAAGTTGTTGGAGAAAGAAAGGGAATATTTACTATCATCTCACACTAAACACTAACAGGAACAATACTCTGCCCTGAATATGCTGAATATGTAGCTTCAGATTAAACATTATGTGGTACAAGACAAATATATATGATGTTGACTAGTGCGTGTCACGTGTGTGCGCGCATGCGTGTGTGTGCGCGTGCGCGCGCGCGTGTGTGCGCGCGCGCGTGTGTGTTAAGCCCCGGATCTTCTTCAGTCCTAAATCCGCCCCTGGCTGGATGTAAACAGTTGTGGCTGAGCAAAGTCCTCCCTCAGAGATTCAAACAGCACACACAGAAATTAAGTCTGTTTTATTTTCTTGTCAGGAAGTTCCCTGTCAGCTATTTTAATTAGGTGAACTTATGGGTGAAAATAAACATCAATAAAAAAAAACAAATAAGTCAACAGACTTTTTAGGTTAAATGAATAAAGATAAAACCGTTAAACATATAATAAAGAAGTTAATTTGGTTAAAAATATATTTTAAAAAAACCTACCTTTAATGGGATCTGCACAGGGTGCAGAAACACCTAATATAATGGCATTACCATTGTTCAGAACATCAAACATTTATGGTTTCCACTGGAGAGGCCAAAGTGCTTCTGTGTGGTATCGAGTTCAAGGGCACTGGGACAAGGACACAAGATGGTAACTGAATCCAGTCTGAGGTTCCCAAGTGAAAGAGGACATCAATGTTGTTTTTGGCCTTCCTTTGTGAGACAAAGGATTGCTCTGTGCTTTATGCAACAAGCAGTCAGTTTGAATAAAATTGAGTGTGAAATAAACAGAACACCTTGTGTCACGGCCTTTAAACTTCCAAAAAACGATTTCCAACTAAAGGCCGTTGGTGAGAAGGGGTGATTTCCTTTAAGCACGCACTTTTAGACTTGATTTCTTGCAAATTGTATAAATGGTTTATTCTTCCAAAAAAAAAAAGTTAAAAATTCATTCAAAATGTTCTACTTTTCATCCAACGAAAATTAACCTTCAATTAAATTATTAGGTCTAAAAATGCGTGCTTAAAGGAAATTACCCGTTCTCACCAACGACCTTTAGTTGGAAATCGTTTTTTGGAAGTTTAAAGGCCGTGACACTTAAGTCAAAAAATCATTTAACCAAAATCCTCCCATCTCCCCTGACACTTGGCAAAAAACATTTTCCCACAAGCCTCCCCATGCGCTACTAATCAGCTTAATGACTAAGGCGTGTCCAAAAAGTTCACAACTACATCAATTTACCAAAAAATAAAAAATTAACACATTTAAATTGCAAACTTAACTTATTATAAAAGGAATGATAAGAAATTCTAAAAGAAAGTTATAACTAACAGATTTATGCTATTTTACTGAAATGGCCACCACACCTTGTAATATATCATCCAACACACAGTAACACGCTCAGAAACATGATTCTTAGGTTCTAGTTTTCTCATTCAAAGCCATCTTTTATCAGCTCCTACAGGTTTCTGCTAGCGTAAAACATCCGTCTAATCCAAGTGTCAATATGCTCCACACACAGCTGGGGTATCGCATCAGGAGCTCGGTCAGAAGTGCTGAGTCACAAATGCTCAGCAGTTACTCATCACCTCCATGCTGCTTGTTGGCTTTTCATTTGATCAAGTTGATTGGACTCATTTTGAATGTCCTCATTTCCACTCGCAGCCAAATACGGTAAAATTCATGAATGAAGGAGTGAAAGGGATGGTTGTTTTTAAAATATCCCCACACACACCTGGATTAGGGTAGATGGCTGTAAATAAGGTCACAGTGAACCAGTGCAGGCATTAAACAGATACATGTTTCTAAAATATTGCCAAAAATATGCATAAATATTATTAATTTACTTTTGTCAGAACAATCACCAGAAGAATAAACATTCCAGTTTCATGTGCGACAGACACATCACGGTGGATGAGATGACTGCTGACAGGCATGATGCAGCCACTCTGAGCCCATGACTCCATTAGCAGGTGGGGCAGAGAAAGAGAGAGACAGATTCAGCCCACTGCACCACCAGCCAGGGGACGAGAACCCACGACCCCAACACTTTAGGTTTAGACTCCAAACATTGTACCACCACAGCAGTTCAACACATAAATCAATCAATCAACCAAGCTTTATATATAAAGCACTTTACACACGTGCATTGACCAAAGTGCAGTATAGTAGAGCCAAAGTCATGAAAGAAACAGTAAAAGAGAAATAACAATAAAAACAAAAATGCCAATAATAAAAACAGCCTGAGATTTTCTGCTCATTCAGTATTAAAAGCCAAGCTAAAGTGGCAGGTCTTTAAAAGGCTTGAAATCGCCAATGGTTGCAGCCATCTTAACAGGAAATTGTTCCACAGCTCGGGACTAACAGCCTAAAGATTCTCTGTCTCCCCGGGTCACCAGGGTGAGTCCTGGGAACATCTAACAGCTGCTGGCATGCCTTTGTAGGAACTCCGATAGGTGTGAGGGTGTCTGACCCACAAGCTGTTGCAACGCACAAGAGAGATGTCTACGACGCATCAGTACAAAAATAATTAAATATACTGTAGCCAAAGAGAGGAACCAAGAAACTAATGTCAAAGTTAAATTGGAAAACGTAAACAAGGAAAAGGTGACTCATTATTTTGGTGGTCTAAATAAAGATATAACGACTCTCTGTTCACTGGACTGTAGAGCATCATCATGTATTGGTTTGTTGATTAAGTAGAGCCTGGTGGTACTTCTGTGGTCGTTACTGAATTTAGAAAGAAACACGAGCAGTTACAGACTGCAGGAGACTTTTGAGCGCTAACTGAGATGGAGCTCCACTCATCAACCTCAGGGGTTTTCTAACAGAGCGGAATAAATGATCCAAGGTCCCCCCCCCCCCCCCCCCCCCATTCTGTCTCATTTCTCTCAGACAGGTTTGCTAATGTACCATACGAGCCATAAGAGCAAAGAGGCTATTTCTATGCTAGTCATGCTTGAGAAGGCAATACTAATTGAGACACTTTGAAAATGTTACAAAGGTTAAAACCTTTATGATATAAATGAGAAGGGAGGAAAAACATTAAAAAAACATTAATCAGTGTGTTCCCAATTTCAAACATTTCCCAGGGCCCCTATCCTGCATGTTTTAGTTGTTTCCCTGCTTCAACCAACCTGATTGTAAAGAGTAGGTGATTACCAGGGTTCTCCAGAGCCTGATGAGCTGCTGCACAGGTGATTCAACCACTGAATCTAGTGTGTTGGAGCAGAGAAACCACTAAAATGGGCTGGACACCGACCCCTTGAGGCTTAAAATCGAATAGCCCTGCTCTACCTCTAGGCCACAGAGCTGGTTTTACTGGAGCAGAAACACAACTAAAATATGCTGGAGAACCAAGGTTCCCCACCCTGTTCTAAACATAGATAGCAATAAATTGCTTTCAGGGGTTAATAAGCAGCATTTTTAGAGCATCTCTGCATTGTTCTATTTTTACTTCATGAAATCTATAAATATAAACTCAATTTGTGTTTGTGACTGAGGCACAGATTGTTACACATGAGTGGTTGGACTCACACACCACTGAAGACCAGGAGGGGCAACAATTTGACTTCTGTTTTGTTGACACCTGGATGTGAAGCCATTTCTGGTTAAATATTTTATATTTCTAAAATTTTGTATTCTTAAGAAATATAACAGTAGATTGCTGACAGATAGTTACAAAGCAAACAAGACTTTTACGCACCTCCACTTGGCTCAACCATTCACCTGCTGATGTGACACGTTGGCCCTTCGAGCTGCTTGCCTCCTTAAGAAAAACGTTCTCCTTCCCTTTTTTCTAATGGAGGCGAACAGGAAATCCTCCTCCCTGCAGTCAGTTACTGTGTCTGCTCTTCTCCTGAGCAGTGAGTCTGCGGTCTGCGTGTGCTCGTGTGCACACACAAGTGCATGCACTTGTTATCAACTCTTTTTTTTTGACTGAGAAACTCCGAGAGCGCGCGCAGGGGGGTTGGGGAGGTGCTGCCAATCACAGTCTCAGTGCCACTCTCTCAGTCCTCCAGGCAGCGCCTTTCCTCGGGTATTATTCTAACAGGAAGTCTGGTGGAAATAAGTCCCCACCCATGCCTTTACTTTATATACTTCACACTAATGTTTCATGTCCTTGAAATTCAAAGCTTTTACTTATGTCACAAAACTGAACGAGAAGGACCCGTGAGGACACCAAACACTGAAAAGCACCTTTAAAAGTCTTTATTTGATGCAGAGTTACCAGAGGTGGGTGAGGCTGGAGACAGAGTCGGAGACAGGCGAAGGTTGTAGTGGCAGGCAGAGTACAAGGCAGGGGTCAGGAGCGAAAATGAGGCCCGGAGGAAGAAATCAGGCAGGGTGGATGGCTGGAAGATTTACTTGCAAATGCGTTCAATAATCTGGCAGGGAGCTGGTGGCTGACTGGTGAATATATAGCAGGGGGAGCAGGTGTGAGTGATGAGCTGAGGAGTCAGGAGCAGGTGAAGTGGATGAAGCTGATGACAGGAACAGGTGAGATGAATGGAGTAGATAAGGTGAAGACTGAGGTTGCTAGGGAAACAGGGCTTGGCTGGAGCTTAATAAGGGGACCAGGTGTGCTGCATGAAGGTTGAAGGCTAAATGAGGAGTCAGAGGAGGGTGAAGGATAGGAAGTCATGACAACTTAGGTGAGATTTTACTCTTACATGAATTAATTTTCCTTTTAAATGCATTTATAATACATTAATTTGAAGACAGCACCAATATAAAGACATACCATTTGGTTTTAAAGATTCCATATTATATTTTAAACCTTTGAGAACAAAGGTAGGCACACATATGATGAAATATTACCTTTGGCACTATTAAAATGTCATTTATCTTAAATACAACCTATTTTCCTCAGCTTGAATCGATACCTGAAATAAAACACTTTGTTTAAGTGAAACTCTGCCCGTGCCCGCTCCAACACAACGTGCCTACAACAGCATCTTAGGTGGGTATTGACCTTGGTGGGCCATATTCTGGTGTGGGTTCAACTCCCAGTAGTGTCAGCAGTAATTTATGTAGCTAGCTGAAGCAGATTTCATGTTCTAATATTTTAGTTTTGTTGATTATTCTACACAGAGTACGTTGTGTCTTTTGTGTGATCTTTGAATAATTTTTATTCTTTTTTTTCTTTTCAAGCAGCCTTTTAGGCCTAGTCCACACGTAGCCGGGTTTTTTTAAAAACGGATATCCACCCCTCCAAAAACTTGCATCCACACCACCTCGTTTTAAAAAAAAACTGTCCACACGTACATGGATAAATACGTTGTTAAGGACATGCCAGACCTGTAGGCGGCAGTACTTCCCCCGTTCTTAACCTCGTCCTTCATCTGTGGTCTTCCGCAAGGAGCAGTAATTCCGCTTGCAAAAACAAACAAGCAAAAAGCGCTTGGACAATTGATAAAGCGAGCACAGCTCTGAGGGCATCCATGCTGTCGGCTAGTGTAAACACAGGTCGCACACGTGATGTCAGCATTTTTTTGTCGCGGAAAGTGACGTTGCGGACCTTAAAACTCCGGTTTTGTCTGTCCACACGCAGACACCCAAAACGGAGAAAACGCAGATCTTCACTTTGGCCGGAGTTTTTTAAAAGATCCGTTTTCGTGTGAAAAACTCCGTTTTTGTGTGGATGACAGGCCAAAACGTAGAAAAATATCTACGTTTTGGCAGATCCCCGGCTACGTGTGGACAGGGCCTTAGTTGGTTTACTCTGCTCACCTCACATGAACTCACACTGGCTACATAAACAAAGAAAGCAAAAAAAATAAAATAAAATAAAATAAAAAGAAACTGATTAGTCCTTATGTTTTAAACTGTTTACCAATAAAGAGTTGAAAACATAATACTGGCAAGTGCAGCTAAAAAGAAGAAAAAAGTGAAACCTGTACAAAGCTGCACACCAGTCTGGCACTCTAACCTCCAGACTATTGAGTCAATTACAAAACAATGGTCGCCTATGATGTTATATGTGTTTTTGTCGACAGGACGCATGCTTTTTATGGCAGTGTTTTGTCCCCAATGCAGTAGTAATTTGTCAGAATATCCAGGTTTTCAGAACCAAGTACAAAGTAGCTTCAAGGGGAGGGGAAATGCCCAGTGATGCAAGTGGGCTACTTTCTACTGGATGCAGGAAAGAAAACTTTACATTGACCAAACTGAAGCTGAAGTAGGAAAATGCATTTATATAGCTAAAAATAGGTTTGGGGGTATTTTTCATGGGGACATAACAGTATCACCCAGTAAAAAGCTCCAAAAAGTGGGTTTTCCATGATATGACTCCTTTTAAAGGAACTAGTCAAACATGCACTGTAAAATCATTATGAGGCTGCCAAAATTCCACTGAAAAACATGAGTAATTTTCTTTTTCCACTGTACAAACTCCTGCCAAACGTGCTTCATGCACTGGTGAGTTCTGGCTTGAGAGAAGAGATTAAAAACTTAATTACTATAAATCCTATGTGCAATGTTTCTGTTTTACTCCTCACTTCCTGCAGGGCCTTTTGATGATTTTTTTATCTGAAATCAGGTGACTCAGTGACTTTCAGTGGAGAAATATTTTAACAAGTATGTTTGATAGCTCCAGCTACAGTTATAGTTCTACTTCTTTAATGACGTAGGCAGATCTCAAACAACATAAAAGCTCAAATTTAAAAGCCTTGCCTTTACTTTTTTAGAATTAATGTGGAAGTTGGATACTCTATAATGCAACACTAAAGTGCTAGTGTGTGTGTGTGTGTGTGTGTGTGTGTGTGTGTGTGTGTGTGTGTGTGTGTGTGTGTGTGTGTGTGTGTGTGTGTGTTTCACATAGACACAGAAACAAGTACAAATGGGAAAGATGTTGATCACCATAGAAACAGACAGAAATAGCTGCTCATTTTTCTTATCTCTTCCCCGTTTTCATCCGTCTTTTAGACAAATTTCTGTTTTTATCAGTTTGATTTATGTGTGCTTGTTTGTGGAAACCAAGTAACTCACAGGTTAAACAGTCTCGAGATGTTAGAAGACGAGAACATTTCAGCAATGGCCTCTGGGAATGTGCTTCCATAAACGGTGTGAAAATTGCTTCTCGAAGTCCAGATGGGCTGTGATTTCAGCTCCTGGTTTGTGATAATATCTGGGCCTCATGCTTCATCTGCTTTGAAAATTAGATTCTTTGAGCTGTTGCAGTAATTAGATATTTTAGTGGCTTTGGGGAGTTTATGTAAACTGGTACACCTTCACATTTGTTTTTATGCTAATCTTTATTAACCTGCCTGAGGTAAATGGTTTAATGGTTGCAGTATTCTTTTTCCTTTATGTTCTGAGGAATAAAAAAGAGTTTTGTGTTCTCTTTTAGTGAGCCTACACACGTTATTTCTATACATTTTCTGTGATCAGTAGTATGAGTGAATGCCTTGTGACTTGTTCTCTGTAGAATAACACTCTGGCGTTTAGTCGGAAGAGTAAGAGGGCGGAAAACAGCAGGATTTAGAGCCCCACTCATTAGTATTGAATGATATCCAAACATCTCACCTCTGATTGGACAACAGCAACAGGACTCTTCCACTGCCTTCATTCACTTTACAATGCTGATTTGCTTATCTTCAAAAATAACACAAGCCTGAGTGTGTTCCATGTTGTAGAGTAAACAGTGCTAATGGTTAGCTTCTACTAGCTGATGTGCAGTGCTTTCTACAGTTTTCTGCGGCTACAAATGAATCTGGGTAAGTCCATGAATGCTAATTTACAGTATGATGTTCTGCATGCATGTTAAACTCCAAAGGACCAATTGCATTGGAACCTCGCCAATGTAACTCGTGTACAGAGGAACACATTTTGGGTCTGCAAACAAAACTAAGGTGGTTAGAGCTATATTTGAGACGTTTATGGGCTGTTCTTTCTCTGCTTTTGAAAGTTTTAGCTTTTACTAGAGTCATGCTGCATGCTGTGATGACATATTGTTTAGTGCGTGTTTCAAGGTGAGCTCATTTGTTTATAGCTGAATCCTGGACAGGAAGAAGATGGAAGGCTCTATGTAAGATGGGAGTGAGCGTAGGTCTCAAATGATGTATCTTGATGTATTATTTATTAATAACTGTTAGATTGTTTGGAGGACAAACAGACAAATTAAGGTCTTGACTGCAGGAAAAAACATTTGACTCCAGCTCAAGACCTGAGGGCGTGAGGTGATTGGAACCCAACACAGAAGCAGCATTGAGTAATCTGTGTGTCACACAAAACACATCAAAACAATGGCAGTGAAGTTAAACATTTTGAAGCGCCTCGTGAGTTTTATCTTGGGAGCCGCTATAGAAAAGATATTTTCTTCTTCTTCTTTGCTCAGTCGCTGGCTTTCTGTCAGACTCTGAACCGGAAAAGGATGCAGGAAGCAGCAACAGGTGGAAAACTCAGGAGAAATCATAGACTTCACCCCCTAGCCATTCAGTGACCGACCAATGTCATGTTCTCGGCCTTGCTCAGTACGCTTGGAACAACATCAAATCAGCTATTGAAAAGGGGACAGCAACCATGGACCCGTTACTAATGGAAACAGCTCAAAACCCTGCAGAGACGAGTCGAGCTGCCCTCAGTAGGTGCCAGTAGAAACAAACCATGACTAGGCTTATAACTCTATCTTGTGGCACAATTGTGATATCTCAATATTCTATAATTCACAATATTAGAAGGGGAAATTATCAACCAATACATTTTTCTTGCCAGAAAAAGTGCACCATGTTTTATGTTATTAAAGTTATGAAGAACGTGGCTGGAATGTCAGGGTTAGAGTTAGGGTAATCCTTCACCCTTGTAGCGTGTTAACTACATACTAGAATCAACACTGTTTGCTATCAGCTTTGTTAGATTCTGAGAAAAGATCCAAACAAGTTAACAATGAAACTTCTATCACATATAAATATCTAGGATATTATATATTCGATAGAAGTTCATATGCCAACGAGCTTGGTCTATTTTTTATCCAACGATTAATGTTTAATTTAAGATAATTAAATTTAATAGCAAAAGTTTATTTATTTAATCAGAAGTTTAAAGGAATATTTGCTTTTTCAATAACCAGGAATACACACCATGCTGTGTTTAATTTCAAAGAAGAGTCAAGTTTTTAAAGTTAAGAATTTATTACTAACACTTTTTAAAAATGACAGTTTGAAATGACAATTTTTAACAGACAATTTGACATTAAAACTTGTTTTAAAAGCAAACCTGTGACTGAATGGAAGCTAAAATGAAAATGTGAGTTTTTGGATGCGTGAATGAATCTCAGAAGGTTTCTTTCAGAGGGAGAAGCGTTTCTGGGTGGAAAGTTGTTTTGCAGCTAACTGAGTCATTTCTTAGGAAGAACAGCGTCAAACACAATCTGTCAAGAGTGTCTATCTCACCCAGATCAGGAGACCCACTTCTGGATCCGAGATGTCAGGTGGAGATGGTTTTCTCCGGGCACGAGGCTGATAGAAGGACCTTAGTGCGACTAAATCGGTCCTGAGATGTCTCCGTGGGTCACTCGACTGGTGGAACTATTTGCGTCTCAAAATCAATAACTCTAAAGGAGTTTTGCGTCAGCTGGTTACAGTGCATTTATTCAGAGCAATTCTATCGGCGTGACAGAATGCTTAGTAGAGATTCGGGCGGCCGTCCCTCTTCTCCTGGTATGGTCCAAGAACTGAACTTTTTCTGCGGGAGATGTAGTTTTAACAAAACCCTCAGAACACGCCCTCTCAGCATCAGAAAGCTTGGTCATGAAGTAAAGACGTGATGGTTTTACCCTTTACCCTGGATCCCTTCTGAATGAGGCTGGTGAAACGTACAAGAAGACCTTCAGGTTTACTGAGCACACATCAGGATTATCAACCATAATTGTTATTATACCCAAAGCATAATAAGTAATTTCAGTAATTAAAATACATTCATACTGAATAAGGAGATTATTTATGATGGTTGTAATAGCTGTAATAAAGTCAAGAGTTTAGTAAAATTATTATTTAAAATTATTATTGTGAAACTTGAAGTGTCCTTCATCCTGGGACGGAACAGCAGCAGATAAAGATGATTTTCAGCAGACATCATGGCTCCTGGTGTGGTTAATCTGTGGGGCAAAGTTACAGTCGACCCAGCCTGACCCAGCTGGGAAAATGTGACCTTTGTCACAAATTAGAGGCCGTTCATGACGCCACACCCTTGAGTTGAGACATATACATTTCTGAGGTAATTTGGCTGCTGCAGGTCACCCTACCTGTTACCTGGTTATGAGGGAAATGGGTTTGGCTCATCTCCCCAGACAAACAGAAAAAACAAAACGCGGTGTAGCAGCCATGGCAAGAAAGACACCTTGAAACACGAATGAGCATCCACAACAAATAAAAAGCACAAAGCCAAATACACAATTCTAATGAAGAATGTTGACCCAGTCAAGTATATTAAAGGTTGAATATGGAACACGGAAGCCGAAGTCAAATGATGCAAGTCTGTTCCATTTAACTATTTTCTTTGACCAAGGAAGGACAGTGTCCTTGCAAGCAAGGCGCCTGGCCTCGCAAGACATCGCCTCGCAAGGCAAGGCACCTTGACATTGAGAAACACCAAGTGTTGTGCCCGACATAATAAAAATTTGATTATTTATATTTTTAAATATAGTTTTAAAAGAAGAAACTCTACATACCTTCTGCACCCCTCTGAATGCCCCTTTTTATTAAAATGCCCTATACTCTAACTTTAATCTAGAAAAGAACTTTGGATTGAGCGTACACATGAGAATAGATGTAGCACTACTCAGCGTCATTTGGGTGGGTGCAGTTTGGATTGACAACCTTTTGCAACAGCACAGTTTGGCAGTTCTCACCAACTTTTAAGTACCTGTTTCGTTGTGATTCCACAGCAGTTGCTAGTTGGCAGTAGCAACGCCTGCTAACTCAAGAAATTGACTGGTTGTGTCTTTATATCCATATAAATGGTACTTGGTCATCATGTTTCTTCTTCTTAGAAATTTTATCAATATTAAAAAAAAAATCTATACATACTACCCAGTCCTAAAATGTGCCATGAGTTATTTGAATTTCTTTAACTTATTATGAAAAAGGACAGAAAATTAGGTCTTTTTGGAAACCAAAGGTATAGAAATGAACTCTGGTTGAAGATTTTTCCCATTTATGTTTAAAGTACAAGAAACACAAAAGGATTGCGAAGCTGTCTAAAGGGCATTGTTGGTAATGCTCAACACAGCTGTCTCAGCTTTTTTAGCTTTATCCTGCAGACATTTTTGCTTTTGCATTGAACATTGTCAAACCATTTACTAGTTAAATGTCTAATTACTCAAAAAGATGGATGCTGGGTAATTATGGCATGCATTTCTTAACTGTGTCATTAAGTCCTGTTGTAATTCTAATTTGTTTCAGATGCATGTTGGATATTTCATTACAATTACGGTGCACTTAAAGTATTGCTTTATAGTCATTGTGGCACAAAAGAAAGAAAGAAACACCATTAACTTAACAACCCGCCACACTGAGGTCAGAGTTCAGTTACTATAAAACACACCAGTACATTACTGCTTCTTCCTTTGAGAGATGTTTGTGCAGTCAGTGATCTGCAGCTATTATGGGTACGTAATAAATGATATTGTACTCTATTGTGGGTTAAACTGCAACAGTGATGGTGTCTGTCGTCTCAGTGAAACTGGTACGTTCACAGATCAAAGTGTAATCTTTCATCATTTCACTTCGCTCCTATTTTAGCCTTGTGCTTTGAGTGCATCCATTCGTAGATGTTTTTCTTTGCTCCACGGGGTATGATTGATGGAACAAGCTGAGGAGCAAGGTCGTACAGGGTGTGGAGGATGTATTCACTGAAGCAGAAAAGCATGGATGAAGGGGAAAGAGTTAAAGGAAAGCACATAAAACAGGAGAAGGAAACACTGTCAGGAGTTCTTGAATCGCACAGAAATGACCTCTTTGTTACGCAGATTCAGACAAAGTGAGATAATTATTTTATGTGATGTTATCCGACTTGCTGTCATTGTTTTCAGTTGCTCCACTTTGTAGAGCAGAGCATTATGCATAACCTCAAAACTGACATGTTTCAGCTTCTCTGGTGGAAGTAAAATCAACGTATTTCACCTTGGAACATCATTTCTTACCAGCACATCGCTTTTGAAGACAATAAAAATTTTATCTATTGAATTAAAATTAGCCCAACCTCCCCTGCTGAAAAACCCAGCATAGACTAGCATTGGCGTTACCATTATATGTTGCGTCTCGGTGCTGGTTTGGCTGGTGGGCCAGCATACAATGCTAGTCCAGGATGGGATGTTGTCCAGCATGGACCAGCGTACTGGCACCAAAACACAACACATGCTGCTCTATGCAGATTTTTTCAGTAGCGCTGGGTGATCTGAAGTGCAAAAACAAGACCAAATGGTTTACTGTTAGGAAAGCAAATCTTATCCTTACTCTCATCAAAAAGCAGCAGGCCCCTCCCCATCCCAAAGATCTCACAAGCAGCCCAGTCCTGGTACAGATGTTCTTCTCCCAGCAGAAAATGGTACCTTTCTGTATAGTGGCATTGTGAGGTTGCCATGGGGCCTTAAGCAAAAGACCTGCTGCTCATTGTCTGTCAAACTGAGGGTGCGGAAAAGACTCCATCTTAGCGGAAGGAGGGGGATGGAAGACGAGGATGAGAACGTATGAAGCCCATCTCTGTCTGCAGTGCCCAACAGCGCTGTGACATGACAAGGTTTTCTCTGTCACTGTTGTTGTGGTTCTAACGTTGTTCATCCGATCGCTCTGTGCCAGGGTTCCAGGAGGCCCCAAGCAATTGTCTGTCCTGCCTATCAGCACGCAGCGCCTCTGCGTCTGTGTTCAGACTCCAAGTGGCTTGTGGAGCAAGATGATTCATACCTTTAGTTTAGCTGTTCGGTCTTTCGTGTTGGTTGACTTTTTCTCAGCCAGGGCACAATATTCAAGGATGCTCAGTTTAGCAGTTTATTTATGTGTCAGTCCGTCTCTGCTTGCTGTGTTGCACACCTTCCACCCTTCCTGGCATTTCTGCTCACCTCTCAGGCAGCTTTACTCAGGCAGTCTGGCCACATGATTTACAAATCCTGCTTTCGTCTTCAACACCCTTGGGACTTTGGTGTCTTAATGATTTATTCATGCCATAGAGTAACTGGTGTGTCGTCTGGCGGTGTTGGGTATGTGGTGCATCACAGCAGATGCTTCTTCACTACTCTTATAGTCGAGAAGAAGACATTTTAATAAGTTCTTTGCTACAGAATGAGTAAGTCATTTTATCTCTGTAGGATAAGGTTTGTCCTCCCCTGTCTGTTTGGCTTTGCTGCTACAAATGAGCTGTTGTCTTGTTGTGGTGGCCCAAGACTTGATGCAGACTAGGCAATGTGAGGAAAATCTAATATCGCAATATTTGTCTTGACAATATCTTGATTCCTTGAAAGAAAATGTCATTATGAGCGTCATAGTGCCTAAAATTGCATCAGTATGCTCATTTAAATCAACAATTCAATATATTGTAGTGGATGACCTTTTGTGGAATAAAAACAGAAAACAAAGAAACAAAACTAGCAGCAGAAAGAGCAGGCAGCTTAAACTTGTGCTGGTAAGTTTTCTGACTCTAACGCCATTTCAACCCTAGTAGAGTCCACTTCATTCTGGATTGCTGTGATCAGAAAAACAAAACCAAACAGAATAAAACTTACTGAAAACAACTGCATATAAATGTGACACATATTATTACACGCTATCTTTCATTACAGAAATAATTCAAAGGACATTCAGAGTTGAACTAGACATCTCTTGATCTGCACCCAATTGCTCTGCAACTGAGCTACACCCCACTGATCAAATACTGCAGCAAGCGTTGGTAAAATAGAATTTACAGTGTTGTTATTTACAGAGTCATCATGAAGGTGTGGTTGACTGAAAAAACCTATTGTGATTATTATTTCTGATAAAAATCAGTCACTCTTGAGTTTTTCATGCAGGCTGAACATGAAAACTGTCTCCTACACCTATCTGCTGCGTTAGCTTCTGAAAGAAATGTAAATTAGCATTCATGACCCCACCCATCTTGGCTCGTACCCACCCACAGGAAGGCTTTTAAAAAAAATCTGCAGCAAGGAGAGAGACTGGAGTGTGGTAGTGACCTTGCAACATGACTGAACATGTTCTGTTAAGCCGGGCGGACACTGTGCGACTTTTTCACTCGCAGCGTTCAGCTTCAGCTCAAACTGTACGACTTCCTCGCAGAGCAGATGTCACGAGTCATGCTGCAGGACACACAGGGATGTATGGGGGTTGGATGAGTACACCGAAATAAAGAAAGTAAATCTGTGTTTTGTGATCAGTTTAATTTGACATGAACACGACAAACACGCTTTATTGACAATCTGTGAGTAAAAAAACGTGTAGAAACAAAAACGAACAACGTGTGTTATTAGGGAAATAGCGAGCGGCGTTGATGCAGGATTGCGCATGCGCCGTAAGCGGTTCTGATACTTATCGGGTCGCAGCTGCTCGCAGCGCCGCTTTCAACAGTGCGATACCCTCACGAGGGACGAGCGAAATATTAAACACGCCAGAAGTCCGTGCAACCTCACGACTGCTGATCGGCGGCTGGTCACGTGGTGTTAATCGCCTCTCGTAACCCCCTGTACACAGAGCCGGATTAATGCAAAGGCAAAGTAGGCACGTGCCTAGGGCCTGATTGGCTGGATGGGGCCCAGACAGAGGAACAAAATTATAAATAAATAAATTAAAAATTAAATGTACAAATGTCCCATGATAGAATTTGTAGCTAGGACTCCTATCTACAATTTGTTTCAATATTTATTAATTAACTAAAAATAGTGACAATGTTTATCATAACCATAGACCGTTTCATTGGCTACGTCACATTAAACCTCTGGGGTCCACGGACGAGTATACGCGTCTTTTGAACAGGTCTGATTTGGGACGCTGCAGCAGCAAGACTCCGCCTCCCTGAGTTTCGGTTTCAATTCAGCTTTAAAAAGCAGATTATAAACTACACCCCAGTTTTTAAATTTTGTTAATAGGCAACGTAAAAGCGGAGTTATACTAAACTAAAAAATGACCTATTTTTAGACAATCTGATAACTTGTCAAAACAGCGGTTTAGTAATCTGTGAGCGGGAATGTGCTTGTGAACATAAAAAACCCACAAAAACATGAGATCCTTCTGCTGTTGGTGGAAGTCTCACATATTCAGCTGATAAAAAGTATCGCACGAGTAACGAGATGTGTGCAAAAAGGAGCCGCTTCGCGGGGAAAGGAGTGGCGCGAACGGAGTAACAACAAACAGTTAGACAGATATTGACGGTAAACTTTGTATTTTGGAGCGATCCGGACAGATATATTGTCTCTGCAGTTTAGTAGGCTTTTATTAGGCTTTAATAAAGGATGATGAGAAGGATAAATGTCCACCAGGCAGTTCAGATACGGCTGTTTTTTGAACTGGAAGCAGAGGAAGTGGACGGAGACTCGCAGCCGGAGTCTGAGGCAAATAGCGAGGATGTTGATGACCAGGGTCGGATTTAGGAGGTTGTGGGCCCATGGGCTTCAGTCAATTTAGGTGGCCCCCTGTTTCAAAATTGTTGCATAGACGCACACGCGCGCGCGCACACACACACACACACATAATTTTACTATATTATTTTAAGGACTACAAATTGAAACTTTTGTTTAGATCACACATCTTTAATAAACCAATTCACACACAATACAATAATCCTTGAATGAATAGATTTGCATTTTATAGAAAGAAAATGTTATTTAAACTTTGGCTTCTAAAAGCTCTGTGAATCAACAACCTAACATTAGGTAGTCATTTACACATTGAGCATTTTAATACAATTCAAATTCTGCTTTTGCTGTCAAATTACTTAAACAAAAATAAACAAAAGGCAAAAGCGCACTCATCTGCCACTAAGACAGAAGACTGTGCTCAAAGCAAAAGATGGATCAGGCAGCCAAGCTCTTTTACTCATTTGTCAAAGTTTTTAAAACCCATCAGCATTTTGAGAACATGCTTACTTTTCTGGATTTTTTGGCAGCAAAGTCCTTGACAAGATCACTGAAGTCCAGCCTTCTCACTATATCACTCTCAATGGACATGAGAGTCAAACTGTTCAGTCTTTCTTGTCCCGTTGTTGATCTGAGTCTGTTCTTCACTATTTTAAGCTTAGAGAATGATCTCTCACCACTTGCATTTGTGACAGGGAATGTCAGGTAAAGCCTAAATGCAATATCCACATTCGGAAAGATGCTCTGTAGGTTTTTTTCTCTGATTAACTGTAAAAGTAATGGAGCAGAAGTGAAGCTTCTACTCTGAATAAAATCTTTGAACTGGACAATCTCCTCTACAAAGTCCATCTCCAGATCGGCTGAAAATTTTCTTTGGAGATTAGAGGCTTTGTTTCGTAGTTCTTGGGCAGTGACATTAGAAAGGTTGTTCAGGAAGCCAAAAGTGTTGTTGAGGTTATCATATGCAGCATACCTGCGATCCATTTCAGCAAGTAGTCTATCAACCACCACCAAAAATACACTTGTGGAGAATTTGTGTCTCGCTGACTGCTCCACCTCTGAAGTGGTGGCACTTTCTCCTTTTGTATTTGCTTTCTTTTGTCTCTGAGTGCTTCCTTTGTAAACATGTGAAACTGTTGGAGACAACTCCTTTGCTTGCGACTCAAACCTGTCACTGGTCTCTCAAACCTCCAATGTAGTCCCTCAAGGATCGTACCAAATCCACAGCTTTGCACAAGTCTAGCTCCACAGCCTGCAACGCTACACTTGCCTTTTCAAAGCGCTGGAGGATGAAATGCCACACAGTACACATGAAGGCAGTTTCAAGTTTGTCCATTTTTTTATCAAGTGACCTGGCTTCATTTCTAGTTGCTGCATTGTGGTTAGTGTCATGTACAATAGTCCTTAAAGATTTCTGAATGTTTGCATAGTTTATGCATATGGCCTGTGTGGCATCTGCATGTGCAGCCCATCTTGTGTTAGAAAGTGACTTCAATGTTTCAATGCGCTTATTAGCATTGGGCTTGAGTCCAGCTGTCACTATGTTCCACCTTGCTGTTGACTTGGAGCAGAAGTTAAAAAGGTTTTGCACAAACTGGAAAAAATCAGCTGTCTCAAAACAACAGTTAACACTGTTGACCCCAACCAAATTCAGGGTGTGTGCTGCACATGGAACCCATTCAACAAGGGCATTTACTTCTTTTATACGTGCCTGTAGTCCTTTATACACTCCTGACATGTTGGCAGCATTATCATAGCACTGTCCCCTGCAGTTTGCAATGTCAATGTTCATTTCTCCCAAAACCTTGAGTACAAGCTCACATAAAGCTTCCCCAGTATGGCTCTCTATGGGAAGAAATTTAAGAAAGCGTTCCTGGGAGTGCCCTTCAGGTGACACATATCTCAGAATAAATGTTAACTGATCAAGGTGGGAAACATCTGGTGTGGAGTCAACAGAGATCGAGTAGTATTTGGCCATGTTTACTTCACCGACTATTTCAGACAGAACACGATCACCCATCAGTTGAATAAACTCTTCACATATTTTAGAAGACAGATATGAAGGTGTCCCTGCACCTGCATTTCCATATTTCTCTATGTGAGACTTCAAAAAGGGATCAAACTCGCTGATTAACTCCAGAAGGCCCAGGTAATTACCATTATCAGTCCTGCCAAAAACATGACTAGATCCTCTAAGAGCAAGTCCTCTCTGCCAAAAACTTCACAACAGACACAATTCTTCTCAAAACTTCAGTCCAATATGCACTCTCAGATTCAAATTGTTTTTCCAGCTCTGAATCTATCCTCCCAGCAGCTGACCCAAGTGTGATATAAGTCAGCATAGATTTTCTGTGATGTTCACTGTTTTCATGCTCTTTCATCCTGTTTGTGGCATGTTTCCAGTCACTGAAACCAGTTTCAAAGCACGATTTGCTTTTAGCATCACTGAAAATGCAGCATGCAAAACAAAACACAGCTCCGGTAGATGGAGAGTAAAGCAGCCACTGTCTTTGGACATACTCACCATTGGCGAGTCTGCGTTTAAAGTGCAGTCTGGAGAAGAACCGCTTCTGCTGTTTGTACACACGTTCGGACGCTTTAAAATTTACGTCCATGTGTTGGCAGCTCTGCGGTCCTCGCTCAGCCCAGTAGGCACGCACAGATGCATCACATTTTCCCCAGCAAGCTGGATCCGTACTGTAAGGTTCATCCAAAGTTTCAATCCGTGGCCCAGACGCACTTGCGGTCGTCAATTTTCCACAATCACTCTCCGATGGGAAAAGATAATCCATGGAGGACGTGGTGGTCTCCGATGCCTCCAGGTCGAGCGTCTCTGCTGCCGGAACATCAGCCGCGGATTCAGCCGCCAACTTTCCACAATCACTCACTGACAGGAAAAGATCATTCGTGTTGTTGGTGGTCTCAGCAGGTGCCGTCGGGTCCGGCGTCTTTTTTTCCTCTGCCGCCGCAGATTCAACCGCCAAACTTCCATATTCTCTCTCCGGCGGGAAAAGATAATCCATGGTGGACGTGGCCTCAGTAGGTCCCCCCGGGTTCGTCGTCTTAGCCTTCTCTGCAGCCTCGGATTCTGCCGCCAATCTTCCACAATCATTCTCCAGCGGGAAAAGATAATCCATGGTGGACATGGTCTCAGCAGGTTCCCCCAAGTCTGGCGTCTTTGTTTCCTCTGCAACTGCTAGAACATCAGCTGGCCGAACTGCGATGCTGCTAGCAAAGCTAATGTTTACAGAACGCAAGGAAGATCCTGCAGCTCCATCTTCGCTCAGTGGTTTAAAAAAACCTGTTAGCTTTGGTATTTTCTGAAGCACCTCTTTGTCGCGTTCCCCCTTTTCCTTCTTCTTCTTTCTTTTCAGCGCTCCACTGTTGTATTTTCTGGGTTTGTCCGCCATTACGAAGCACTCACTGTTCACGCCGCCGCACACTGGGGTGTGTCAGGCTGCAAACACCCACCATGACGTAAAGAGTGAAAAAACTTGGACCAATTATAAGCAGTCATGACTCATGATAGATGTTTGCCAAAACAAATCCCAGTGCTTCTTAGCTAAATGGTAACATCTTGTTAGCGAATTACATACAAAAATAAAAATGCGTTTTGGACCGAGGGCGGGGCCCTCCAGCACGCAGGGGCCCAGGGCTGTAGCCCAGGTGAGCCCATGCGAAAGTCCGGGGGTGTTGATGACGATGTGGCAGATCCATCCTTCCTCATAGAAGAGTTGGGTCATGATGAGGTAGAGGATGAAGGCAGAAATGTAGCTCCTCGGAGATCCAACAAGAGGAGTGGGCGGCGCCGCGCAGCTGTCAGATCTCGGCGTGAGACGGAGCCACTCTTCTCTCTCCAAAATCCATGTATATTATTGCCAAATTAATAAAATAAGTATAAATTCAGATAGTCCAGGTTGTCCTGAAATTAATGATACCCCATAAGGCAATATTTATTGTTTTTATTAGAAAATACAAAAGAAAAACCAAAATGAGTCAAAAACGGTGATTTACACTCTGGATCCCAGAGAGCTAATAACTTTTTTAAATTAGTTATTTGCTATATTTAGTCATATTTTTTATAAATGTACAGTCTAGATTACCAGTCTAAATGATAAAAAACATTCGTCATAAATGTTTGTTGGTTTCACAGTAAAATGAACAACTTTTTTCCTATTCAGATTTTATGTTTTTGAGTGATTTAAGGTCTAATACGCAACCCCTTTATGTCCAAATATACAAAATAAGTATAGATTCATAAAGTCCAGGTTGTGCTGAAAAGATTGATACCACATAAGGCAGTGGTTATGGTTTTTATTTTGGAAATACAAAGGAAAACTCACTGCAAATTACACCCTGGACCCCAGAGGGTTAAGGCGCCACCGGACGTCAGAGAAGCGGTCAGAGTTTTTTTTTTTTATTTATTTATTTATTTATTTTTTATTTTTTTTTATTTTCTCTTCTCTATTTTATTTTGTTCAAAGTTCACTTGTTATTTTCGTTTACTCGACACCAGCATCACGTGTTATCTTAATATTACAGAACAAAACTTCCAAGTATGGACCAACCATATACCTGTAATCTCTCTGATATAAAAGTTACTAGTTGGAATGTCAGGGGTCTCAGGAAATTAATCAAACTGAAGCAGACTCTAAGCAGGATCAAGCAATTGAAATCAAAAATAGTTTTTCTTCAAGAAACACATTTGACAGACTGTGAATTAAAGTCTGTGAGGAACAGATGGCCTGGTCAGGTGATCCATGCATCATATAATAATTATGCGAGAGGTGTAATTATTTTGATTCATAGAAGCATACCATTCCAACTGATGAAAATAATAAAAGACCCTGCTGGTAGATATATAATCACTCAGGGTACCATCCTTTCTATTACTTTAAACTTGGTGAGTCTCTATGGCCCAAATGAAAATAAGCCCAAATTTTTTGAAGATCTGTTTCTTACTATATCTGCTTTGCAAGGACTGTATATAATTGGTGGAGACTTTAACTGTACTCTTAATCCGAGTATAGATCGCTCAACAGGGTCAGATGCATATAAAGCGCAAACCAGACGACTAATAAATCAATTTATATTAGATATCAATTTGGTAGAAGTGTGGAGGGAATTAAATCCTGATAAAATAGAATTCTCCTGTCATTCAAGTATACATAAATCCCGCTCGCGTATAGATTACTTTCTTGTCTCAAGGGAACTTTTATCAAGGATCAAACAGTGTCAGTATGATAGCATAGTGATCAGTGATCATGCGGCTGTCTCATTGAGTATCCATCTAGGAAAGTTTATTCATAACCCCCCCCCACTGGCGTCTTCAGACAAAATGGCTGCAAAATCCGGAATTTGTTAAATTTATAGAGGTGAATATAGAAAACTACTTTGAGTTAAACACAGATCAAACCTCTGCCTCGGTGAGATGGGAAGGATTCAAAGCATATATTAGAGGTGAAATTCTTAGCTTTACGAGTACAAAGAATAAACAGCAAAGAAAGCGAATGGAAACCCTGGATAAACGGATTAAATCTTTGGAATTAGAATTAAACGTTAGCGATGACTCAACAAAACAAAGTGAGTTGTTAAGTTTGAGAACTGAATATAATAAATTATCATCTGATGCAGCAGCAAAAAGTCTAATGTGGCTGAAGCAATCTTACTATGACCAAGGAGAGAAAGCAGGTAGACTTTTGGCATGGAGAATTAAGAAAATGCAGAGTGAAAGAGCAATTAATAGTATAAAGACCTCCTCAGGGAATGTAACGGTAGATCCATTGGAAATTAATGACAGCTTTAGAGAATTTTATGAAAAATTGTATAAATCAGAATGCGCTCAAACCTCAGAAGAACAGGACATATTCTTAGATCAACTTCAGTTTCAGACGCTAACAGAAAACACAAAGCAGGAATTAGACAGACGTCTAACTATTGAGGAAATATCTCAAGCTATCAAAAGCATTAACAGTGGTAAAACGCCTGGGCCAGATGGCTTCCCGATTGAATTTTATAAAACTTTCCAAGACAAATTATTAATTCCACTTTTTAACATGTATGAAGAAGCGTATCAAAATGGGACTCTCCCACCCACTCTGAGGCAGGCAATGATTACTTTGATACTGAAACCTGGTAAACCCCCTGCAGAGCGTTCATCATATAGACCAATAAGTTTGATGAGTGTTGATACTAAAATACTTTGTAAAGTTTTAGCAAGAAGATTAGACCCCTATATATCATATTTGGTTCATAACGATCAAAATGGCTTTGTGCCAAAACGTCAAGGGTTTCACAATATAAGAAGGGTTCTAAATATAATTCACGAGAAATTTGATGCTAAAGATACAGCATTATTATCACTTGACGCTCGTCAAGCTTTTGATAGAATAGAGTGGTCATATTTATTTACTGTTCTCCCAAGATATGGATTAGGAAACAATTTTCTCAAATGGGTTAAACTTTTGTATACAAATCCTAAAGCTAATGTTTTAACAAATAACATAGTTTCTAACCCCATCACACTGGAGCGTTCCACTCGCCAGGGGTGCCCATTATCTCCAATGCTATTTATCTTAGCTATAGAACCCCTGGCGATGACAATTAGAATGAGAACTGATATATTTGGTGTCCAGTTAGGAGATCAGGAGCATAGATTGGCTCTGTATGCTGATGACTTGATAGTGTTTATGACTAGGCTGTCCATTAGTATACCCAAATTAATTCAACAAATGGAGGTATTCGGACAATTCTCTGGCTATAACATAAATGATTCAAAATCCTCAATTCTATTTCTGAATAAGGACGAAAGGCTAAATCCTATTATGCAGACCCCGTTTATTAATGCAAAAGAAGGATTTGTGTATCTTGGAGTTAAAATCACCCCAAACATTGATGCCATTGTAGCAACAAACTATGATCCACTGATAAGTGAAGTAGAGGAATCTTTAAATAAATGGATGACAATGCCCATATCAGTGATTGGCCGTATTAACATGATTAAAATGAATATATTGCCAAAATTTTTATATCTCTTCCAGTCACTTCCTCTGCCTCTTCCAAAAGAATTCTTTGATAAGCTAAATGGTATCTTTAATAGATTTATTTGGAATAACAAAAAACCTAGACTAAGACTTCGCTTGTTGTACCTGCCGTATGACAGAGGGGGATTACAACTCCCTAATCTTAGACTGTATTACTGGGCTGCACAACTGCGGTCAGCCATGTTTTACTTTTCCACTGAGACACCCCCGGCCTGGTTACAAATTGAGCAAACATCAGTAACAAATCTTCAGTTGAATTTGTATTTATATTCTGCAAGCTTAAACAATTTAAAAAAAATGACAAATAACCCCTTTTTAAAAAACACAATAGATATTTGGTATAAGGCCCATCAGTATATGGGAGATAAGTCTTCTATCTCTCGTTTCACACCTATTTGGGGTAACATATGTTTTAAAGCAGGAAGAGCGGATGGGGGTTTCAAAATCTGGGCAGATAAAGGTGTACAGAAGGTGGCAGATCTTTATAAGGATGGCAGTTTTCTTACATTTGATCAGCTATGCCGAATATACGGCATCCCCAAAAAACATTTTTTTAAATATTTACAAGTTAAACATTTCATTATGTCAAAATATAAACAGATTGTTTCTGAGCCACCATTATCACACTTGGAGAATGTTATACTTCAAATGCCAGCGGGTAGAGGTCATATCTCCTCAGTTTATACAGCTCTATTAACACATGATAAGGAATCTGCCATTGACAAGTTGGACGCATGGAGAGCTGACATCCAAGAGGAGATACAGGAGGTGGACTGGGAAACTGCATGTTTAAAAGCCCAAAGACAATCAATTAATACGAGGATGAAACTTCTACAATATAAGTGGTTGATGAGAACTTACATAACCCCAGTCAAACTGAATCGCTGGTCACCTGTCATTCCAGATAGCTGCAGTAAATGTTTAGATGGGAAGGGCACTCTGCTTCACTGTGTATGGAGCTGTCCAAAATTACAACAGTACTGGGTATCAATCACGCAAACTTTATCGAAGATTGTTGGAGCAAGTATACCTGTTGAAGCAAAATTGTGTGTGTTGGGTATATATCCAAAGAGCTGTGACTTTAGCATCAGACAGATAAAGTTAATTGATTTTGGACTCCTGCAAGCGAGGCGCTTAATATCTTTGTATTGGAAGAAAATGGATGTACCCTCAAGCCATATGTGGGTCAAGGAGATGGCATCATGTATTACATTGGAACGACTTACTTATATTGTCAGGGGAAAGGGGGCATATTTTGAAGAAATATGGTTACCTCTAATCGAGTTTCTGAGACATTATGAAGTGAATTAATCTGGAAAGTGATACTTGGTGCTGATTATATATATATATATATATATATATATATATATATATATTTCTTTTCCCCTTTTCTTTTTTTTGTTGTTTATTACTGTTGGTTTTTTTTTTTGTTTGTTTTTTTTTTTTTTTATATATAGTTGTTTATTTTGAGGACTATGTTCTTTAATATAAATCCCATGTTAAGTGTACTATTATTCTTGAGTGTTCTGTATTATAAACTTCAATAAACATAATGTTAAAAAAAAAAAAAGAGAAGCGGTCAGAGTCAGAGCGGGACGCAACAAAGCTAGCAGGTGTTTTTGAGTAGGCTAACTTTCACGATGCTTTCGGGTGCGGCAAAACGTAAAAAAGAAAAATATTTAAATGAAGAGGAACTAAAGAAGAGACAGTGGGGGGGGCTTTACAGAAGTTTCTGTCGGGCTGCTCGGGCAGCCGTCCGACAGCTGTGAACCTGCTCGAGTCAGCAGAGCCAGAGGCCGGGCCCAAGTCAGACCCGGAGGAGACACAACCCGAAGACGCGGTGGAAGATGTGGCGGAAGATGCTGTAGCGCCAACGCCGTCAACATCAGCGCCTTCACAGAAGGACAAACTGGAAGAACAGCAGCCAGCCAGAAGTGAGCCCAATCTAGTCTTACAGGAGCCTCTAGACCCAGAAAGGGTGTTAACAACTAGCTACCCATCTGATCCTGCAAAGTGGTACCAAACTGATGAGTACTTTGCACTAAACCATCCCTCTCAAAATATTTTATATTCTTCTGCATCACAGAGGAAATCTGGAGACATAGACTGAAGCTTAACCAAGGAACATTTCTTTAGACGTGGGGGGCCCTAAAAATGCAGCCTGCCTAGTGTAGTCCATTTATTTAATCCGGCTCTGCCTGTACACTACACGACGCTCAGCGCAAAACTCGCGCCGATGTCATGGATTCGCGCACGACTGGAAAATCGGCTCAAAAAAGTGAAAAAGTCGCACAGTGTACGCCCGGCTTTAGCCAATCAGGTGTTTGTGAGGTGTTTGCATATCATTAATAATAATGAGCAATCCTGCTGTGTTTAACCCACCTCTGCACCAGCTAACTTCTGCATCTCAGAACAGAAGCATCACAGCTATTTTATTTTTTAATGATTTAATGTTGAAAGTTAAACTCAAGTACGTCTAACACTTTCATTGTGCTGAAAATCACAATGACTGAGGACGTTTTTAGATACCAGATACATAGTTTGCTCTCAGCCTCACTCAGCCAAGCCTAGCTTGTCAAGATGGCACAAGCAGAAATGCTTAAAGATCTGAAAATCCCTCCATGTGACCATTAAAGGATATCTGCTAGACCATAATGTAAAATGCATGCTACTGAACACATCTAAGGTAGAACATTTGCCTTCTTACAATGCTCGTCATGCAAATAAAAACACAACAATGAGTCAAGAGTGAGGGTCGTTCTTTTTGTTGAAGAAAGAAGGAGATAAGAAAGTGAGATCTGATTTACTCAACAAGAGTGAAGTGAGGTTTATCACACCCAGAACATACATCTAATTTATTTGTGTCAGTATCTGATGATGTAGACTCCCTTTGGACAATGATACTGACATGGTACCTAGAAACCTGTAATGGATAATGTTTAAGAATCTGCTCTAGGGAGCGAACCAGTTCTTTCAACATATGATCAGGTAAAAAGGCACAATCAGTACTTTCTGAAAGTTTAGTTAATAAAACATAAAATTTCTATAACACCCATGCAATTTGAATTGAAGTTTGCTCAGCATTAGCCAATAATGTCAGTCACAGGGCGGATGTACCTAGACTGATGCAGAGTTGGTGTCATACCTTAGGGACAAGCAAGTCTTTAAAATAGATATGGCTTAACAGCATAACATGAGAATATTTACTGTAAAATAATGTGTTTTGGCTAAAGGTCCGTGTTCCCTAATGAGAGGTGTTGCTTCCAGTTGTAATTATGGAAGTAGGGAGATGGGGCTTCAGTAACAATAACATTTTCTACCTCTAGGTTGAAGAAACAAAAACTAGATTTGAGCTTTAACAAGACAATGTGTGGTTTTTACTGTTGATCTCCGGAAATATCCTTTGAAAGGTTGTTGAAAATTAATTAAACAATGCCCAGTTGTGGAAAAATGCTTGCGCTTTTGTAACATACAACCATAACAATTGAGTCTAAAATACATGCGAGCAGGTCTAAGTCTCTGGGTAACGCCATATTAGATGCTAGGTTTCTTTTAATAATTTTTTTAATCTTTTTTGTATTTTAAATTTTTTGTTTTTGTGAAGCGCCTTGTGATTTTTATCTTGAGAGGCGATAGAGAAAAGATTGTTTTCTTTCTTTCTTTCTTTCTTTCTTTCTCTACAGTACGGCTGTTATTTGAACTGGAAGCAGAGGAAGTGGGCAGAAACTCACAGCTGGAGTCTGAGGCAAATAGCGAGGATGTTGATGACGATGTGGCAGATCCATCCTTCCTCATAGAAGAGTTGGGTCATGATGAGGTAGAGGATGAAGGCAGATATGCAGCTCCTCGGAGATCCAACAAGAGACCGCGGTCAAGTGAGCCGTCATTTGTGAGCCGCGGTCAAGCCAGCCGCACTCCAAATGCATGTACATTATTGCCAAATTAAAAAAATAAGTATAAATTCATACAGTCCAGGTTGTCCTGAAAAAAAAAATGATACCCCATAAGGCAATATTTTATTAGAAAATACAAAAGAAAAACCAAAATGAGTCAAAAACGGTGAGAGGGCTAATAATTATTTTTAAAAATTTGTTATTTGCTATATTTCGTCATATTTTTTATAAATGTACAGTCTAGATTACCATTCTAAGTTATAAAAAACATCCGTCATAAATGTTTGTTGGTTTCACAGTAAAATACAACTTTTTTTCAATTCGGATTTTATGTTTTTGAGTGATTTAAGGTCTAATATGCAACCCCTTTATGTCCAAATATAATAAATAAGTATAAATTCATAACGTCCAGGTTGTGCTGAAAAGACTGATACCACATATGGCAGTGGTTATGATTTTTATTTTGGAAATACAAAGGAAAACTCTATAGTCAAAAACGGCAAATCATACCCTGGACCCCAGAGGGTTAAGTCAGGGTGGCTGACGGAGGACAGGAGGTAGTTGTGAAATGTGCACATAGAGAAAACAACAAGACTGATCTTGCTCCCTCCAACCACAGCTGATGTTGTTGAACTTTGTTCTTCTCTGGCACAGGAGGAGTGAATACATTACCCACCGGTTTACACTTCAGCAGAGAGGGAAGACGAGGAGAAGGGATGATGCACAAGGGGGAATCGGCAACGGAACAAACCCAGTGAGGAAGGAAACAAACTTTCCTGGATTAGAACAAGATAACTATATTGGAGACACCCAGCAGCTGCTGGTATGTGGATGGAAACCAAACTGGAAGTGGAAGTCAGCGGGAGTCATGTCGGATCCAGTCGGCGTGTGTTGGACGGTCTGATCACTGGAGACATGGAGCGCTTGGATAAGTTCATGCAGGGTAGGAAAAATGTGGAATTCATTCATGAAAACAACAATATTCGGGTGAAAGTAGGAAAAGTGTTCCTGAAAGCACATTTTAGGTGTTTTCTTGTTATGATTAATGATAAAACCTGTGCCATATTAGCATTGCCATCAATAAATAACCCATAAATGCTTAGCTTACTGTTAAAACATGGAGATGTAATCATAACACAACTCCCACAGCGCTGCACCCCCCCCCCCCCCCCCCCCCACAACAGAAAACACAACCATCATTAAAATCTCATTTTCATCCTTTGGCAAAACCTCACATTTGCAGAAAAAATATCCAAGAGAGGGTGTTGTTTCTAGAAACTTTTTAAAAATGCGGCTTTTCGTTGTCTCTTCTTCATCCCAGACAGGGGGTTTGTGCTGCGGCTGCCTGTGTGGGTGCTGAGGGGGGTGAGCAGGGTGATTCTGGCCAACAACCCGCTGAGCGGGGCTGTCATCCTGGCTGCTCTGTACTGGGCTTCCCCCTGGCAGGGCCTGCTGGGAACTCTGGGTGTACTGGCCTCAACTCTTACAGCTGTCATCATGGGACAGGACAGGTGAGGAAATGTCAGTCCAGCCGTGGACCATGAACATTGTGCCCTTTCTTATTTTGCTTTTCCCCTGACTCATGCTGTGTCTGACTGGAGACACAACATCAGATTTAAGTCTACAAAAATAAACCTTCCCCGTTTTTTTTCTTTTTAAAACCACGTTTACATTGCTAATAGGTCCTATTGTTCAGTTCTGCAACACTATTGGCTGTTAAAATGTGTAAATAGGCCCGTTTATCTGGCCTCCTAGAACAACACGTGAAAGGTTAAAAAAAGATTTTGCAGTTGTTTTCTAAATTTGGGTTTCTGGGGGTTAACAAAGGGGAAATGTTTAGTGGCAATCGCACTATACTGAGAAAAGTTCTGTATGATGTTTTTATATAGCTGGCATGAGACAAATGGATTAATTGCAAATAAAATGACACAATCGTACGACCATAACGCTTTTTATTGTTGCAGATTAGTCAAAAGGTGTCTTCATTATCCAGATGTAGCCCCCTGGGACCCAAACTTGTATTTGGTGTGATTTAAAAGAAGAAGAAAAAAACGTATCAAGCTGTTGCTGATAAGTCAACTGTGATTAACAGAAACAATATTACAATCATTGAAATACAATAAAATTTAAATTTCTAATTATGTTAAAGGGTTAAGGGTCACTTTTCACCTATATGTTGACCTGCATAGCGACCGGCCATCTACAGAACTAATTCCATCATCTAGGTGGATTTTCTATCCTATCTTCTACAACCCAGAAGTTACTGCTGTGCCTGTTACACAAGGTAACAAGATTGTCAACCTTGGTCTCCGAACAATGCTTTCTTCTTATCTCAGGATTCTGCTGGATTCCACTCTGAATAAAAAGTGAACTTTTATAACTCATAAGTTAAATAATCATATGGTTGAATGAACCAGATGTTACATGAATAATAATAATAATGTTTGAATAATCTGTGCCTGATTCAGTGAAGTTGAAATGAATGTTGTTATTACAATGATACATTTATTTATTATGATTAGTACTGTGATTTCACAAGTTAATCATTATCTTAACTCACACACAATGTTCATTAGATGCAAATTACGGTTAAGGTAACCTCACAAAAGTTTAAAGATTCTTTATCCGCAGAATTAGAACATCTTGTATCTGGAAAGTAGGGATGTTTGGTAAAAGCCTACAAAATGTCAAATTCTGATTTGCAGAAATGATAAAGTCAAGATTAATAAAACTAGGATTACTTCACGAGTTATTCAGTTTCCAGCTGAAACACCAAAGTGGCCCATTCGGAACCAGCCTCTTTTGAAACATCTCTTTGACATCCAGTCAAAACCAGTTTGCACGCTTCAAGCTGACACAGCCTCACAACTCCTTAAGAGTCCATCCGTCTTAGACGCAACAACCTTCATGCCTGTTGTGACCCGGAGACATCCCTGGACTGGACTCGTCGCAACGCGGTTAATCTACGATCTTCAGTGCCTTGAAGTCTGCATGACTTCCTGACATTCTGGATCTGATGGGGTCTCCGATCAGGGTTCGTAGACACATCAGATTGTGTCTGATGTTGTTTTATTAATAATCAACTCTCTATATTAAAGTATGCAACAAATTATTTTACACCCAGAACTCACAGAATCTTCCAGATACAAAGTTTCTGATATACATCACCTCACACATCACATCACCACACATACACTCCATCACATATGATTATTCATAGCTTGTCATGTATTATAATTAGTCTAGAAAATAAAGTTTATTTTTAATTATATGCTTTACTCTGTCTGAATTAATAAGAAGTGTGTTTATGGTCACTGAATAAGTGAAGAATCCTAAATTCTTCTGGTTAAACATTCAAAGATCAATCAGGTTGATATTTCATATTTATATGGAATCGTCACATCTTATTGGTCATAATTAAATATGCAGTCGTTACACTATGAAGTCTAACGCTACACATGTACCCTAAAAAAGGAAAGACAAAAATTAAAGTTTTAAAGTAAAGTCAATATCAAGTATCTATAAATAATAAAAAGGTCTAAGTAGAAGAGAATAAAATGTTACCCCAATTTACAATTAATTCAGTACAAAATTCTACACAGAGTACACTATACAGGTCATCGGATGTTCAAGATGGGGTTTGTGTCGTCTGACACCTGTACACACTGCACAAACAACATTCCTGACAATTACACCCACGCACTGTGGTCCTGTCCACCTGTCCAGGAATTTTGGGGTAGAGAATATGAAGACCTGTCAGTGTCTGAAATGTCATATCCCATCTTCCCCCTCTCTTTGTTTACTGGGAAACCTGGACGATGTCCCGATTGAAACATCTTTGGTTCATGTGGTTCTGACTGCCATATGCATCGCTAAGAAACTATCCTCATGAATTGGAAAAATAGAGATACTCTTTGCATTAACCAGTATAGAAATATTTTGTTAGATCATATTGCACTTGATACAGCCTCTGCTTCCACTTCAAGTCAATCTCTTTGGGCTCCTTTGATCGGTTCCATCAGATAGCGATGATGGGGGTCATTGATATTGTCCTGCGTGATGATGTGGGTGATGGGGTGGAGGGTCTGAGTTTGGAGTATCCGGACGTTCCCTGAGGGTAGGTTCACTGGGTGTGTCTGGGGCCGGGGGGCTGCTGCCCCCCTCTGGAGGTGCTTGGGTTGCCTCGGGGGGTGGACTGCTGGCGGCTGTGCGTGGTGCCCCTTGGGGGTCTTGGTGGTGCCATGGGTTTTTGCCTAGTGACTGCATTGCCCCCCGAGTAGGTATGGGTGGGGACCTGGGGGCTCGGGGTGTGTGTGTGTGTGTGGGTTGGGGGGGGGGGGGGGGGGGGGGGTCAGGTCCTGACATGTATGCTGCCAGAAAGAAGGCGGGAACATGTGGCAGTGCCTTACCCAGGCTCAGGGGCCTCGGGTAGACCTTGGCTCCTCTGCTGTCCATCACGGGGAGGGGGATGTCCAGGAGGGAGAGGACCCAACCTTACCTGGATGTTCTATGTATTATATATAATATAATATTCTGGAAGCTGTGCAAATGCAGGGATGGGAGTAGATATTCTGCTGGGGTGGGGCTGTATTGGTTCCTTCGGACTCCGTGGAGCTCTGCGATGCTGCTGCTTTGGGCCCTGGCGAGATGGGCTGGGGTCTCCATGCCCTGGGTGGCATTTTGGCAACGGAGGTGCCTATTGGGGCCAGTGGGGGAGCTGGCTCCCTGAAGGGCTTAGGCCAACCAGCCATTCCTCCCCATCCCCACACATTTTTCTCCTCCTGCTACCACACATCATCACACAAACATGCACATAGGACCTTGGGGGGTAGAAATGTCAGCGGGTGTGGTTATGGACCCCATTTCCGCATTCCTGTGCCAGACAGCCCCCAATTTTACTTGCACATTAAACACTTCCACCGACGACATTCCACACAAACACACACAAGGGAATCTTCCAGCCTCATCCCAAGTGCCGGTGCCCACTTCCAATTTTAAACTGCACTTAGACACAGAGGGCTGTGGGGAGAAGAGGGGTAGTGTGGTGGCATCAGCTGGCGTCGGCCAGACTATGCCTGCACTGCCCGCTCACCACAGCCCCTAATACACCTCATCAAAACACACCAACACAGTAGTGGAGCAGGCGGAGGGAGACTAGGGGTCTTAGCACACCTCTGTTGTCGCTTGGCTTTGTGGGGTTGGAGGCTGGGAGAGGGATCTGACCATCTGGCTGGGGTCTGGGCTGGTGGGTTGCTTTGATCAGCGTTGGGTGGGGGAGCCTGCTCATCAGCACCCCAGCAGAAAGGGTTGAACTCTGGTAACCGGTGATGGTTGTACCCCATGTGCAGCAGTACCGGGACCAGAGTGAATAGGGTGTGTATGGGGAGCATGAGTGGGTGTCTGGAGTGCATTTTTGTAAGTCTTAGGTTGTTTGTGTGTGTGTAAGCATGACACACACATTAAAGATGTGTTCAGCAAAGAAGACCTTCACCCTGTCAGCTAACACAGAGTTCAGATAAACAATATGCAGCACATGTTTTGACGCATGACCAAGCTTTCTTCCGGAGAGAGAGGGGGAGTGTTCTGAGAGAGTTTGGTAACAACTAACCATCACAGATTTCACATCCAGTTCTTCAACCAACACCACGAGGAATGGAGAACGGCGTCTCCTTGACCCTCTGCAAGCTGTTCTGTCATGCCGACAAGAATGGCTAAAGAACAAACGAAACTAACGAGCTAACAAAAGACTCTCCCAGAGTCATTTGATTTCTGAAGTTAAGTTAAGGTGATAACGTGCATCTGCCAAACGCTTCGTACAGCCGTGTACCCAGGACATCTCTGGACCGGACGATCGGACACTTGCGTCTACTCTGCCAGCCGACGTGCCACCTTGGATGAACCCATCCTCCTGACGTCCGGATCCACAAAGGGGTCCTGTTTTGGGTGAGGTAGAACACGACAGATGACGTTTGATGCTGTTTTCTCTAAAAATAACTCAGTTATCCGCAAAACATTATTTAATCCGGAACACCTTCCATTCCCTCTGAAAGAAACCTTCTGAGAACTGCATTCACGCATTCAAAACTCATCATTCTCAAATTGGCTCCATCCAACACAGGTTTGCTTTTAAACAAGTAATATCAAAGCTGTTAAGGATTGTCATTAAAATAGCCATTTATGAATTGTCATTTTATGATTGTCGTTTCAAATCTTTCAGTTTAAAATTGTTAGTAAATAAATTTCTTCATTTTTAAACTTGCCTCATTATTGAAACGAAACACAGAAAAGGGTTGCATTTCCAGTTTATCGAATGAAAAGAATCTTACTGAATCTTCTGTTTAATAAATAACCTTTGCTATTAATTTAAGCATCTTAAATTAATATTTCACACCATTACATATGGGGGGTGAAATAAAATAAAAAGAATAAAATGTTAACAGGCCCAGTATCCACATATGTGCACACTGGGCCCTTGGAGGTCAAACAAATTAATAAATGTATGCCATCCAAAACATCAAAGAGATACAGAGGCATAAAGGCATCATGCAGGCCATTCTAAACGTTATCAAACTTACCTAAAATCATCATTAGGGAGTTAATAACCTCCTAAAATCCTGCTTGGTGCAGTTTACACTTATTTTATTTGCAGCTTGGTTGCCAAACACACTTCTTACCTTTTCACAATGCCAGAAATTAAAAGCCCTTGTGAATGATTTTGTTAAACCGTTGATTATGTTGTTCAGGGGGATTGCTCCTGATGCATTCTTTATTTGGGTTTTATCGAAACAGCACAGACGCTTACCGAGTCCCACAAGAATATGTAATCTAATCTAATTATCCATTACTTAGCAACAAAAGCAGCTGTGTGCTAATTTAGCACCTGCAATCCTTCGACTCAGCCTACGCGGTTAACGTGTCGTACCAGACCACCAGGTCCTTTGTTGACTGGGAAAACTAGGAGTTAACGACTCAAAACTGGACGATCTTACCGCAGGTCTTGTTGCTATGTAACATTTAAACTCAAGCTTCGTTTGTTCCCAGTGAGAGGATAGTTTCTACAGCCAGAGACATCGTAACTGACAGCAAATCGGTCTTTTCAACAGACAATGTGAACAAATTAATTTGTTTTTCTGCAAAATCCATGAAAATTGAACAAACTTAACTCTAACCTCACCTTTGACCTATTTTCATCCTCTTTTGTCATGTCCACAGTTAATTTTTAATATGAATAACACAATACAACAATAATACTTGTATACTGTACAAAAGTTCTTTCTCAATTACAAAAACCTTTTGAGGTATTATTAAGCTCTGTGATGGCCACATCCATGTCCACACAACGGTGAACGTTAGTACACTCTTGCACTTTTATGATTGCAGTTTGTATATATTTCTTGGGATTTATTGTTTAGATGGCTTAAATACATTAGTTCTAATTGTAAGCACGCATATTTAGTTAACTGCTGTATTTTATGCCTTTCATTTGTTCAATTTAAGTTGATTAGTTTTCTCTTACCGGTGCTGAGAGGTTCTCCACTTCCTGCTTCCTGAGATGGGACAGGCAAACAGGGTCGAAGGGGTTCTGTCAGCTAAATACAGGAGGAGCTGATGGGGCCAAACCAATAGCTCCCTGAAGAGGGGACTGAAGAATTTCCTTTAGTTTATTATTTTGTCATTTGTTAATTAATTTAAGTTTCAAGTTAAATAGTTAGGTTCATGGGTTAGGGTGTTTAGGTTTGTTAACAATCTGACTGTACTGATTTGTGGTTTTAGTTTTAGTTAGTAAATGTTTGTCTAGTAATCCCTATTGTTCATATGGTCTGATCAGCCAGTGTGTATATATACCCTTGTGTGTCTTTGTTTGGGAGGTCGGTTATGGTTTCAGTCAGTCAGTATGTTAAGTTAGACGTTTATTGAGTTTCAGGCCACACGTAGCCGAGATTTTAAAAAAAAACCCGAATATCCGCCCCTCCAAAAACTTGCATCCACACCACCTCGTTTTAAAAACAAACTCTGTCCACACGTACCCAGATAAATACGTTGTTAAGGACATGCCAGACCTGTAGGCGGCAGTACTTCCCCCGTTCTTAACCTCGTCCTTCGTCTGCGGTCTTCCGCAAGGAGCAGTAATTCCGCTTGCAAAAACAAACAAGCAAAAAGCGCTTGGACAATTGATAAAGCGAGTGCAGCTCTGAGGGCATCCATGCTGTCGGCTAGTGTAAACACAGGTCGCACACGTGATGTCAGCATTTTTTTGTCGCGGAAAGTGACGATGCGGACCTTTAAACTCTGGTTTTGTCTGTCCACACGCAGACACCCAAAACGGAGAAAACGCAGATCTTCACTTTGGCCGGAGTTTTTAAAAAGATCTCTTTACGTGTGAAAAAACTCCATTTTCGTGTGGATGACAGGCCAAAACGTAGAAAAATATCTACGTTTTGGCAGATCCCCGGCTACGTGTGGACAGGGCCTGAGTTTGTTTGTTTGACCTCTTTTATGAGCTCGAGCTGTTTTTGTGAGGATATTTTAAAACAAAAAGGAAATTAAAGAGTCTCTATTTTTGCAAATTGCCTGTGTTCCTCCACTCATTTGGCTTGATCCCTCACAAGCTCCAAACAAGTCCATGACCTACCTAACATCAACGCTGCTTCATCACTGATAATACTGAAACCAAATTTGCAATTCTTCTTTTAGAATATGTATTCCACCCACTGAGGCGTATGCTAATGTGTAACCTTCTGAGGGTTTAAAAATGCCCGCAGCTTATCAGGAACTCAGATTTGGAGTTACGGGTCATGAAGAGGAAACGTTTTGTTTACTGAAGACTCATAAAGAGCTAGACTAATGAGCATTTTGATCTGGATGTGATTTCAGGTAGTCCAGGTACGGTCTGGTGCCTTTATGTTGTTGTAACAGATAAAAGAAACACATAGAGATCACTAACTTTGTGTGCAGGTCCGATGTCTCAGGAGGACTTCATGGTTTCAATGGCATGTTGGTGTCTCTGCTGATGGGTGTGTTCAGCTCAGCTGGAGACTGGTACTGGTGGCTGCTGCTGCCCGTCTGTCTGGGGTCAGCCACATGGTGAGCCTCCACACACACACACACACACACACACACACACACACACACACACACACACACACACTTGTACAGACTACTCATTTTGCAGCTCAGGGTTGGTCTAAATAACATAATTTTTACTCTAAGATTTACTAGATTATTAAACCTAATTATTAAAACGTTGGTTATGTTGGGAAACAGCAGATTTCCTCTACTTTTTACTGCATCCTGAGCTAGCACTGGTGACAGTGTGTAGATAGAACCTCCAGTAGAACCAGAATCAGGTTTATATACTTAGATAGCCCGTCTCCTTCCCCAGTGTCTTCCTGTCCAGTGGACTCTCCTCCTTCCTGGACCGCTGGGACCTGCCTGCATCTGTGTTTCCCTTTAACACCGTCATCCTCCTCTACCTGCTGTGTACTGGATCAAATAACCCCTACTTCCCCCACCACCCAGCTGTACCAGGAGCAACAGGCCTCAACAACACAGAGCTTGTTGCTCTACAGGTGAGGACCACCAAAACCAAACGAGAAACCTGGGATCATCTAAAAACTCTCTGGGAGTGTTTCTGACTTCCTGTGATTTCTACTGAACTGAATTTTTATTTCTCGTGTCTTCTGAAAACTCTTTGTTCCTTTGGAAGGACCATTTCCACTTTTGTGACTAGTTTTACTAAACTAGGTATGTGTGCGTCTCCGTTTCAGTGGGCGGGCCAGTAAAGATCACTTTCTTGGCCATTTCAGGAACCACAGAGTACCTTAAGGCCTTAAGGTGTGTTCTCAGAAAGGCCCGGTGGAGGGACTTGTAGATAACTCATGCTGATTGGTTGTAAATCAGTGTGTTATCAGCTGCCATCACAAATAACTGCCATTTGTAAAACTGGAAGAGTTGCTGTCAACGAAGAATTAAAGTAAAAGAAAACCGGCTTCACTGAAGCTGCTTTGAAAGAACTTTTTCTAAACTCCAAATGTCAAAAAAGCCAAACAAGTCCTTAAACAGGCAATTTTGCAACAGCTGAGAGCATCAAGCTAGTTTATGTTCTCTATCACCCTGCCCCTAACAACAATGTCCTGGAACTCTTTTAGAGGAAAAGCACCTATTACGAAAATAAAAACGACAAGACAACAAGATGAGCATCGCTTCGTAGTTCGGTTCTCTGAGATCCAGCACCACTCTCCCACCCCCGCTAACTACACCGTAACACTTTTGTACCCAGGGTAACCCTGGATGTGTACTCACTAAGTAAATACTTTTCAGATTGTCACATCTACTGCTTTAACTCCCAGCCCCGGACATAACCTTTACCAGCCTAAACATGTCTGGTTAGCGCCAGCTAGTTCAAACAGCGTCCGGCTCTGAACTCTGATTGGTTCTTTTCGAGTGGAGTCCCGCCTTTTCCATTTGCTGATTGATTCTTTTACCCGGTCTCCCATCTTTCGTGTTTTCTGATTGGACTTTTGTTTTTGACAATTTTCATTGTCGTCTCTTTTTCGTCAACGACAATGTCGGTCAAGATTCATCATAATTTAATATTTATTGGTGTGTGTGTGTTTTCGCTTGTGTTTCGTTTTAGTCCACGAAAATTAATTGGGCACACACCCCCCCCCCCCCCCCACCCGAAAATATTTTGTCAATGAAAACAACACTGACATAAAATCAAATCCAAAGTAAAACTTTAGGGTTGTAAGGTAATCCTGGTCCCATCTGACCTCTAAACACCAATTTTTATCATGAAGTTGATCGTCAAACCTTCTGTGAAGGATGACAAGTTGGTGTTTGTTGCTAAAAAAGGAAATTATGAGACATTTTTTTCATATGAATGCATGTAGTTTGTTGATAGTTTAATATACACCAATAAGATTTTTTTGGAAAGTAAAGAATATTTTTTTCTTTATTTAAAAAAGTTAGTACTGAAACCCATTGGCTCCGTTTAAAGCTCATCCATCCTGCAGATTTTAGTGTCACGTCAGTTGCAGATGATCATAAACAGACAAGGTTTTCTCAGGAGTTGTTCTCAAGTCTTTCTTCAGGGTAAATGCAGAAACGTCTCCACTGCTGGAGCTTTGACGTGTTGAACAAAAACCAGCAGAAGGTAATTAGTCTTGTTGTTTCAGGTTGAAAGCTCCTGCCAGCTGAGAAGGTTACTGCTAGAATGAGTCTGACCTTTCAGGAAAAAGGAGAATGTTTCCAAGAAGAACATGTATCACCTTGAGAAAAAATATACAAATAAACCAATAAATTACACAGAAATTACATATTTTTACAGAATTTTTCAGAAATGCCCCAAATCATAACGTGAAAAAAAAGAGCCTTTCTGCACGTTATTCAGAGAAGTTTTATTGCAAATATTGATCTGTGGAGGTCCTTACTATGAATACGTTTCATCCTACATCAGTACTGTAGGTTACCCAGTTCTGATAAAAATTTATCAACGAATGTGTCTGCAGTTTGAATCCTGAGTGAAACTTATGATATCAAATCTTCATCTGGTTGTGTTTAATGTTTAAATAGGGACATTCTTCTGTCACATACTGAAATAAGTTATTGGGAGGCCGTATTTCTGCACATCGGGGCTAATAAATATACCTCATCAGCATCTCCTCTCCTATTTAAATGTGTAAAAATCTTCAGAGTTTTAACCCTCCTCCAGGAAAAGCCAGAGGAGTGAATAATATGCAGAAGAATTATAAAGTCTCATTCTTTTGCACACTTGCTATCCATCACTCCATTCATTCTTTGGTGTCATTTTTCTAAAAAATCCATAAAGTAGAATCTAATTTCCTGCTATAAGACGACATATACCAGGAAATAAATACATTTTGAGCCATTTTAACTCAATCCTGGAGCCCACTGGTGTGAGACTGATCTTATTACCTGACTTTACAGGATCTAGATTAACCCTTAATGTGCTTTTACATAAGCAACGTAATGTTGCTGTACTGGTATTTTAACACCACTATGTGTATGAGCTTCTATTGCTTTTAATGCAAATACAAAAGCATGCATGGGAACATTTAAATATTCAGGTTAGAATAACCTATAAATCAGCTTTAATGTGGAGGCAGGAAGTTCAACAAAGTGAGAATAAAGAATCCAAAAATGAAAAAAGACTAGAAATTGTTGGCAGATTAAAGAATGGTGCAAGAAGGACAAAGGTCTGACAAGTCGATAAAATAACAATAATGACTTGAACCAAATAAGAAATTTTGAAAAAGATATGATAAGAAAATCCATGAACTCCGAATAAAACTCACCAGAGAGGAAAGGAAACATAAATAAACCCAAAAAAGATAAAACTCAAGAATCATTAAAAATAATTAAAAAACTAACAAAGAACTCACTTTAAAATGTAATGCTGTCACATTTGACTCACGTGTTGCTAAGCAACAGTCTCAGATGGAGTTCTTGTTTGAATTGCTTTTTTCAGAAATGGTAGAAATTACAACTTGTTGAATGAACAAAGATATTTGTGCTTTTTATTGAGGCTTTCCTCAATTTTCAATCCAGTTTATTCGTACAGGACAAAATCACACGAAGTCAACTCCAGTAACTTCCCAAATTGAACATTCCTCTCCCGTAACTAAAACTTCACACACACACACACACACACACACACACACACACACACACACACACACACACACACACACACACACACACATACACACACACACACACACACACAACATTTATAATATTGAGAGACAGATCCTGAAAAACGTAATGACTAAAAAACTAACCGGGTTGCTCTGACTCTTTTATTGTGGCGGGTGCTAGCCTGAGCTCTACATGATCCTGTTTGCTAATTTGTTTTATGGCAGCAGCCCAGAGTTTTACAGAACTTAAACTATTCTCTAACTTAAGTTCTTACTTTTATGATACTTGATATTTAGAAACAATAAAATAAAATTTCCTTCAGGAAACACATTATGCTCAGAGGCTCCAACGTACTGCAGGTAATTGCTCGGGGACCCCAGGCCACTAGGGACCCTCAGGAGGATGACAAGCTTTAAACCAAGTCAGAAACACAATGTTAGTGAGAGTGAAAAACTGACCGCAATATTTGCCGTCTCACATTCTCTGACGAGGACCACCCTTCTCCCGATTGCTCAGCCAATGACTGATCACACACTGCTGACATCCCCAACCCCTGGTGGAAAAGCTCGTCTGTCCCCAAAGGAGAAACGGCCTCATGGGTCCAATTATGTGCAATCCTGTGGAACTGTGCATGTTATGAAAGACTCTAAACCAATAAAGCAAACATATAGCTTGATTTTTGTAAAAATGACTTTAAAGTGTTCTTTGCTTTCAAACGTCAGTTGGCTTTGGTAGCCATCTTTAATTGGGTTGGCTCCAAATGTTATTTAGTTGTAGATGTTTATCCAATAAAAATGTTATAGGAGTGTCATTAAAATCTAGCTAGTGGTGTGTTAGGTATTTACCTAATGGAGGGGCTAAACTGAAGTCTGAAACAAAGCTCTACATATACTTTGACTACTATCACCCTAATCTTGATCTGAACATCAGTAAAACTGACTCAGCTCTCACCGTTTCCTTATGGTGACTAGCTGTCACAGCCATCTGGAACTGGACTGGCTTCAGCTATTACACGTTTCCCACTCGGGACAATACACCATCACACACCTTTCTCCCTGTAGAGATGGGATTGTCATGGCTTCATCTACCTTGTCTTTGCTGTGGTAGGGCCTGATGTTGTAGAGGCGAGAGGTAGGGAAGAGAGGAGGAGGATGGGTGAAGAGTTCACTGCTGCTGCCTATTGGGAGGAGCATCTATGCAAAACATAACCACACACACACACACACACACACACACACACACACACACACACACACACACACACACACACACACACACACACACACACACACACACACACACACACACACCATTTATAAAATATAGAGACAGATCCTGAAAAGTGTAATGAACACATAAAAACACTCATGTTGTTTTATCAAATAAACATATTTCTACTAACACTGATTAACCTGAGCTGCTGCTCTCAGAAGGCAGCTCAGGTTCTCACCATCTGCTGTCCTCGGGTATTAAACTCACAAACCAGCTGTTGCTTGGATGTTTCAGGAGGGAATAAATGTTGAAGCAATGTTTCATGTCAAGCCATCACATAATTTCTCACCTGCTTTAGATCAAATAAATGAATAAGACCCCTAAGTTTGTGTTTGTTCGGTTTGGACTGATGAGCTAACAGCTAATCTGAGTTTGATTTTCTGCAAACATGAAACAGATCAGAACTCTTCATGTTCAGAGAATTAGAAAAAATCACAATCGGAAGGGTTTATAACCAGAAGGCATTTATTTGCCACATGTGCAAGAAATCCCAACATTAGGAAATTGCTGCAGTGCTTGGTGCAAAAGAAAGACAAAAACAAGAGATAAGCAAATCAGAATCAGTATCAGAAGTTTTCATTGCCATATGTGTGCCAAGTCACATTAGGAAATTGCTGCGGTATTTTGGTGCAGAAGGTAAGATAGAAAAAAAATAATTAAGAGATAAGCAAATATAAGAACTAATAAAACACTCATGATAAAATTATTAATGTAAAAAGTGGCAGGAATTAGAGAAGCAGCTATCTACCCCGTGTAGGTATTAATCTGAGTGTTTGCTGAATGTTTCAAGCACAGCATCGGGTCACGTGACTGGGACCAATCAACTTGAGTGGGCTGCCCTAGGATTTTCATTCCAAAGTCCAACTGCAGAGGGGAAGAAACTGTTTTTGTGGCGAGAGGTTCTGGTCCGAATGGATCTGAGCCTTCTGCCAGATGGGAGCGAGCCGAAGACACTGTGTCCAGGGTGAGATGAGTCAGCTATTATCCGACCTGCATGCCTCAATGTCCTAGAGGTGTACAGATCTAGAATGGAGGGGAGTTTGCAGCCAATGACCTTCTCTGCAGAGCGTACGACACGCTGCAGCCTCCTCTTGTCCCTGGTGGTAGCTCCAGCATACCACACGGTGATGGATGAGGTGAGGATGGACTCGATGATAGCGGGGTAGAAATGCTTCACTGACTGTGGTGAAAGGTTGAATTTCTTCAACTGCCTCAGGAAGTACATCCTCTGCTGGGCCTTTTTTCTGATGGTGGTGATGGTGGGCTCCCATTTGAGGTCCTGGGTGATGGTGGTGCCCAGGAAGCGACATGAGTCCATCATCGTGATGGGAGTGTCAGACAGGTTGGGGGGTGGGGGGTTGCCTAAAGTCCACAACAACCTCCGCTGTCTTCTGGGTGTTTAGCACCAGGTTGTTGTGGCTGCACCAGGACACCAGCCGTTCAGCCTCCATTCTGTAAGCGGACTCATCCCCATTAGAGATGAGTCCGATGATGGTGGTGTCATCAGCAAACTTAATTAGTTTGACAGACTTATGCTTGGAGGTGCAGCTGTTGGTGTACAGGGAGAAGAGCAGAGGGGAAAGAACACAGCCCTGTGGTGAGCCGGTGCTGATGGTCCATTGGTCCAAGACATTCTTCCCCAGCCTGACTTGTTGTTTCCTGTCTCTCAGGAAGTCAGTGATTCACCTGCAGATGGGGTCAGGCACGTTCATCTGGGACATTTTGTCTTGGAGGAGGTCTGGCAGGATTGTGTTGAATGCAGAGCTGAAGTCCACAAACAATAACCTGGCATAGGTACCTGGGGAGTCCAGATGCTGCAGGATGAATTGTAGAGCCATGTTGATTGCATCATCTACCGACCTGTTTTCTCTGTAGACAAACTGCAGGGGGTCCAGGAGGGGGGGGGGGGCTGTGAAGGTCTTGAGGTGAGGGAGAACTAGGTGCTCAAATGACTTCATGACCACAGATGTCAGAGCCACAGGTCTGTAGTCATTTAGTCCAGTGATTCTTGGTTTCTTGGGGACAGGGACTATGGTGGAGATCTTGAAGCAGGCAGGCACATGAGATTCCTCCAGTGAGGAGTTGAAGATGCTCGTAAACACTGGGGCCAGCTCTTCAGCACAGTGCTTTAGAGTGGCAGGAGCCACGCCATCAGGGCCCGGGGCTTTTAGTGTGTTGAGAGACCTGAACTGCTTCTTTACATCTGCTTCATGAATGTGTAGGTTTGTGGTGGAGGTGTGTGATGTGAACACCTCATGAGTGGGGAGTGAGGGGGAGGGTGATGAAGGTAAATTCCACAGTGATGGTGATGGCTCTGTAGTGGGGAGTGGCTGACCAATGTCTCTATTGTTGGGGCTGGACGAGGAGTGAGGCCTGCCTGATGGCTCATCAAACCGACAATAGAAATTATTTAGGTTGTTTGCCAAGAGCAGATTATCAGTGGAGGCGGGGGTTCTGGGTTTGTAGTTGGTGATGTTCCTGAAACTTTTCCACACAGAGGTTGGGTCATTTTCAGAGATTTGCTGCTGCATTTTGTCATGATGCTGGTGTTTTGCTTTGACCAATTCTGCTGGTGTTTTGCTTTGACCAATTCTTTGCTGAACCTGTATTTAGTGTCTCTGTAGGAGTCCTTGTCCCCCCTTTTAAATGCATCTCTCTTTTCTAACCACAGCTGTTTGAGTTTAGGGGTAAACCAGGCTTTGTCATTGTTATAACTCACCCTGATGTGTGATGGTACAATGCTGTCCTGACAGAAGTGGATGTAGGAGGTGACGGTATCTGTGAACTCATCTAAACTGTCTGCGCAAAGCTCATCTGCGGCATCTGTGTTCCACTGTCTTGTTGACTTCACAACAGGCTTGGAGAGTTTTAGCCTTTGTTTGCAAGTTGGGATCAGATGGATGGTCACGTGGTCAGAGAGTCCAAGCGCAGCGCGCGCCACTGCATGATAGGCTCCTGTTACTGTGCTGTGTTAACAATAATACAAATGTCTACAATGACCTGTCCTGACCTGAAGTTTTGCCATGACCTGATGAAACCTGAAGTTCCCGTTGCTGATACTCACCCCTCCCTTTGGGCAATGTTTTCCTGCGCAAAGTTCCTGTTTTGTGCCGAACCAGTAGCCGCTTCTTGTTCAAATCTGATAGAAAAGCACATATTCAAATAAGATTGCTCAAATCGAAAATGTACCGACTTGTGACCCATCCCTGCTTGAACGAATAAATACAGCCGTGATAAAGCCGAGAATTAGAACACCCCAGACAGCAGCTGAAGCAAGTCGGTTGACCTTGCATGAGAGCTGTCGTGTTCTCCCTCAGCAGCGGTGAATCTTGTCTTGACTGGTTTTTTGACTCCAACATCAACTCAGAAGCAAACATCTTTTCCTCCAATCGCTCCGAACCTGTCTTGGTCGTTTTTTAGGACCAACAATTGTAACAGTGGTCCAGGGTTTTCTCCTCTCTGGTTGGACATTTGATATACTGTTTATATTTGGGAAGCTCCTGGCTCAGATTTGCTTTGAATGGTAAATGGCCTGTATTTGATATAGCGCCTTCTAGAGTTCTTGAAACCCCCCAAGGCGCTTTACAACAAAATCAGTCATTCACCCATTCACACACACATTCACACACTGGTGGGGATGAGCTACGATGTAGCCACAGCTGCCCTGGGGCACACTGACAGAGGCGAGGCTGCCGAGCACTGGCGCCACCGGTCCCTCCGACCACCACCAGCAGGCAGCGTGGGTTAAGTGTCTTGCCCAAGGACACAACGACAGCGACAGACTGAGCGGGGCTCGAACCTGCAACCTTCCGATTACGGGGCGAGCACTTAACTCCTGTATGTTAAAGTCTCCAAGTACAATGAGGAGGGAGTCCGCGTACGTCCGCTCCATGCACAGTATCTCTTCCGCGAGCGCACGCTGAGCCTCGTGCACGTCCGCATCAGGTGGGATGTAAACAGTGCCTAGAATGAATGAGGCGAACTCCCGCAGAGAGTAAAATGGTTTAAAGTTTGTGAAAAGATATTCCAGAGATGGAGAACAATGCTGCGCGATCACAAATATAGGAATTAAGAATATAATCATGATAAATAATAAGTGGCAATAGAGGAACAGCTACTATATAGAAGGCAGTGTAGGTGCTGATCAGAGAGGATCAGTTCAAGTGCAATTTACACAACACAGGGTCATGTGACTGGGACCAAGCGACTGGGGTGGGTAGTCCTAGGATTGTCATTCATGAGTCTGACCGCAGAGGAGAAGAAACTGTTCATATGGTGAGAGGTTCTGGTTTGAATGAATCTGAGCCTCCTGCCAGATGGGAGTGAAACAGAAAGACTGTGTTCAGGGTGAGACAGGTCAGCTGTAATCCTCAATGTCCTGGAGGTGTTCAGGTCCTGTATGGAGGGAAGTTTGCAGCCAATGACCTTCTCAGCAGAGCGCACAACATGTTGCAGCTTCTTCTTGTCCTTGGTGGTGGCTCCACCATACCACACGGTTATTGAGAAGGCGAGGATGGACTTAATGAGTTCATGTTGGTTTGTGCAAACAAATTACCTTTTTGTCACCAATCCCTTGGCTTTATGTTATTTTCAAAAACGAAAGGTTACCAGTAGCTGTAGCACTTCCTGTGCAGTCTGGGTGTTACAAACCCTGAAGCTGTTTAGGCGTTGTGGTAGAGGGGTAACATAAAAACTGGTGCGGAAAAAGAGGGGAGTGTAAATAAAAAGTATTTTATTAATAAAAGGCAAACACAATCACTCAGTCCTTGACTGGAAAATACAAAACGGATATAACTAACGAAGGCGACGGAGAAAAACTCAAAACACCTGAGACAAATGGTCTCAGGGAAGAAAACACGAGAATATCGGTACTAACAAACAAAAGAAAAATGCCAGAACTAACTAACTAAAACAAATCTCGACGGCTATCTCTATTCTAAATATTCTTACAAACAAAACTTAAAGCGAGCTCTAAAGTGGAAAACAAACTTAAATGCAAGCGCTAGGGCAGACAAAACGGGATCACTAAACGAAAACGACTAATAATTACTCGATGGTGACACAAAAGGAACAATCTATCTTAATTATCACACTCATTCAAGTTCTTTATCGAATTTCACCAAATCTAAGTCGTTTGTCACTAAGATCAAAACCGAGGAGAGAAAGACAGGGTGTTAAGCTGTGAATCTCCCTCTGAGAAACTGAAGCTGCAGTCTTTTAAACCATCTGTCCTCATTAGTTGATGGTATGCAGCCGGGACAGTGAAGGCGGGCAGAGGTGGAGGCCAGCCTGACAACGGACCTGTCCAAGGTCCTGAACAGCAGGGAGGGAGCAAGACTGGGCCATTCAAGGTGCGGGAGCCCAGGATCCGTAACACTGGGACTCCGCAAAATTTTTGATTTGTTCTTACAATTTTAAAATTTAATGTTAAAAAAAAGTGTAAATGTAAATGAACATCTGTGGACATTTTTCTGTTTTATTACATCAATAATCAATTTTCTTTTTGTATTAGCTTTGTTTTTACCCAGGTGACAAATCACTAATGTATAGGTAACATTATGTATTTCTGGTCAGTCTAGCGTCTGTCTAAAGATACCCCTGTTGTTAATGTATTACAGAGAAGACATTAATCATGAATCATAATTCATAAAGGCCTTAAAATTCTCAAAAGAATGAGTGAAATGATGGATAAATTAATCTTTAAAGACAGGTCTATGAATGGATTAATTGATCATGACGTTAGAAGAGCTACACATACGAACCCTCTGAGGGCCATTAGGTGTCCTGAATACGGAGTCAGGATTTACGTGTGATCTCACTAACAAGTGTCTTTCCCTGTGGCACACACTGTTCCTCGCTCTAAATCACTTTCTGTAAGTTGCTCCATTGTTCATGACTATTGGTCAATTCTGTCTCATATTTAGTTTTTAAAAGATGCCACTTCCATCTCTTTAATACCTTTTTTTTTGTTAATAAGAGGATCAGAAAACGTATTCACCCTCTTTCCCCCACATCTATGCTTCTCCCTTCCATCACTCCTCTGGTTTTCTCCTGAAACAGGGGTGACGTGTGCCCTATTTATATTTAATGTCCTCGGCTTCATTCTCTCGGCTCTGGATGGAGCTCGAGCTGTTCTGAACTTCATATTCAATCTCTCACAGACGTGCACAAGCACGTGCACACTGGGGTGTAAAGAGTAGTCAGGCGGCCGTGTAATTAAAAAGCAGCTATGACTTGTAAATGCCAGCATCAAGCAGGTGCACCCATCATGTCACCATGGAAACGCTCCCATGACTGACTGTCAGAAAGACGGTGGCTTTTGTCTATTTGAGTTAAAGTAGGATGAGAAATGAAAGCTGCTGCTTTTCCCCCATTCTTTTGGAATTTAATCATTGCATTTAAATGTTTCTCTATTCCCTGCATTTTTCCAGGTGATCCAAGGCATCCCTCTTGGTGTGGGTCAGATTTATGCATGTGGAGATCTTGGCCCATCACTACTCATCCTGGGGGCCGTGGTTCTTTACTCCCCACTGCTGGCTGTCCACGCTCTGCTGGGATCGGCAATCGGAATATTAGCTGGTCAGTCTCAAACTTTCAGGTGAATTCCCTAACACTGCACAGGTGCTAGTTGTGCCTTTATTACTCCTGCTATCTGCTTCTTCTGAGCATCAAATTCATGGTGCAAAAAACCTAATTATATGTTTGTGCAAGCATGATCATGACAAGCAGCAGGTTGGAGCAGTTAGCACTCATTTAGCATCTGACTGAACCACACAAACTCACGAGAAAGAGGATAAATAGAAAATGTTTTCTCAGTGGGATCTGCAGGCCTTAAAGGATGAAGAACAAAGTCAGGAGGAATCGCCATGTACATTCCAGATCTAATTTTTGTCATTATTTTTGCTTAATTTTATAATCAAAAGAAAAAAAATACACATGTTCTTAAGTAAATTTCCTCGTAAATATAAGCTATTTAATAGGTGGTGCAGGAAGTCCTTTTTTAAGCAGCCCGTAAGTCTATGACTGTGGAATGAATGAGAACATTTGCAAAACGATAATTCTCAGCTGCATTTTGTTATTTGCACCAAAAATTCATTGCAATTGTCTTCACAGCATTACCAGAATGAAAATGTAGCATTTGATAACAAAAGAAAAAAAACTGTTACCATTGTAGATTCTCATCAGTACAATCAACTTATGAATCATCACAAACTTTAGTTTCAGCTGACTTAAAGCCTCCGATTGTTTTCTCAGTTGTCTGGAAGGCAAATGTCAACAAATTAATGAAAACTTTAAGCCATTAAATCCAATTTTAACAACAAACACATCATTAAACTTGTGGTCAAATCAGCAACAGAATCATGAATCTAACAGTGTTAGCATTAGGGTTACTAAACCTGTTATTCACAAAGACAGGTGTCTGTTTATCTGTGTCTCCTACATCTGTTTCACCTTGAATATTTAGAAAACATACATGAAAAATGTTACTCTAGGGTCCTAAAACACTTGTAAATGACTCCGTGTGCTAAGATGAGTCATGCCATAAAAAGCTAATGAGTGGGAGTTAGCTTGTACAGTAACCTGGAAAGTGCTAATAGTGTTAGGTGTATATGAGCCTGCTGTGCTGAAATGAGAAACAGTACGACATGAAAGTAATCAAAGCCAGGGGCGTGTCCAGGGAGTGGCCTGGGGTAGCACACACCACCCTTAGAATTTGATTGGGTCAATTTGAACTGGAACTTAGTGGGGTGGCACCTGGGGTGGCCTTACATTGTCGACAAAAGGCTTGGGTTATAAACTCCAAAATGGTGTGTGGTTGCATGCTCCTTTCACATTGTTTTCTGGCCCAGGCCTACAGAACATTTCTGTAGTATTATTATTTATTTTTCATATTCACAAAAATGGTATTTAGAGTCCCACTCAACTCCAGATGGTGGCAGTAATGCAACAAGAAGTGACTTGCTAACCACCACAAAACTAGAAGATGAAGAGAAAAAATGGTGATTGTGCAATGTGAAACTCAAAAATTTAAAAGAAAGTAAAATAAATAAATAAACGATTTATGTAAATACATAAATAAGCATAACAATTGGTGCCACCCATGCATAAACAAGTGCCCCATATGGGCCACCCCATTTTAAAAGTCCTGGACACGGCTCTGATCAAAGCAATGTGACTCTAATGAGATTGAACAAAGACGAAGCAGCCTGCCAGAGCATGGCGGCTAAATGCATGAGCGCTAAATGTCACAGTCTCTGTTGCTACAGTCTTTTGTCTGTGCTTCATCACTTCTGACTTCCTTCCAGTTTTCCCATCTAGTCTTGTTTTTCCCCACCTAGAGCCAATTTCTCTGGCTTATGTTTAAAAACAAGTAATTATGTAATTATCCTTCACTGATGTGCAAAAAGTCAGCCTTTTTTTCTCTTTATGGCTACCGTTTCTCACTAAATGTAAAACGTTACCTTCCTGTTTTCTGTCTCAAGGATGTTTGTTTCTTAGAATGTTTTAGAAGGGAACAGGATTAGTCATGAAAAATGATTAAATGCTGAGCAGATGCTCATTTTGCTAGAACATTAGCAAATACCGGTGCAGTGCTGTATATCTGAAGGTGTTTGTTTCCCAATAATCTCATCACATCAATATAGTGTAATAACTCCACTACAACAAAAATAAATTTGCCTGAACATTGATGGTCTTTGCAATCTTGACTAGTCTTCAGGTACATCATGAATGCAGGGGAGTCCCCTTTATATGTGGTAAAACAAGCTAGGTCAACGTGTGGTCATTATTTTTTTGTATGAGCACTGTCGCGTCATAAGTGCTACTGTGGTCTGATTGTCAAGACTTAAGGGCAGGAAAGACACTGCTGGCCACCACCCTGGGTTATGACTCCAGCATTTTTGAGCTTACATTGCACGGCCTTTTAGCATTTAGCTGCACGCTAACATGTTCCTACAGAGTTGTGGTACAGAGGACTTGGTCAGCATGTTCTAGTCCTATTAGGGTCATTTGCTGCAACACTGAAGCGGCATCAGAGAGTCTTAGGTCATTTGTAAGTGGTTAGTTCGTGGCAGTAATTTGGCGCAATTGTGTCTTTTGTTAACTAAAGAATATAAAAGGGGTATGGGGCGTTCTCTGTGCATGGACTTATCTTGGACATAACTTGTATTTTATTGTGATCAAAGCCACGCTCATTAGGTGTTTTTCACAGGCTGCTCCTAAAGGTTTCCGTCCTCCACAGCCCCCTAGCAGTCTCTGGTGGTCTGAGCTCCAGCTCTAATGGAGAGAATCTCCTGGAGCGTTGCATTGCTCCAGTTTGTCATCTCAGCTGGTTCTGTTAACAAAAGTGAAACTTACATCCCGTTTTTCTTTTCATTTTCAATGTAGTTGCCAACCAGGCTTGGCAGTAACTCCCCACATGATCATGACACTTCCTCTGTTGCGCAAATACCCAAGACGGAACGAAAGCCGCAACATTTAAGCATCGCCGTGCCGGCATGCTACGCGGAACCAACCTTTTTATTGGCCCTGCTCTCCCGCAAGTCTGTCTTGTACTAAATCAACCCAACACACCCACCATTGACTGCCTGGCCGGCTGAAGTTCACACTTAGATCTGTGCTTTTGTTAAATCTTAACAAAAGCACCAAGACTGGCACGGAGAAGTCACATGCATCCTCTTTTCTTTAATTTTAGTTCCACAGCACAGGCTTGAACAAAAATAGCATTCTATTTTGATATCATTTTGTTTGGTCTTAGTTATAACGCTTGATTTCAAACTGAGCAGCCTCAAAGTTGAGCTTGACGGCTTTGTCAGTTTTTCAGTCTGAGCCTTGAAGACCTAATTCTGGGTCCTGCCTCTGATGCTTTTGCTCTGAAGAGCAAGAAACAATACTTTCTTTTGTGAAAATCCTAAAATAACACGGAGGTCTTCTGGGCAACGTGCTGGTGAAACAGCAGCAGGTTCCTTTATTGATCTGGTACCTTTTATTTGGAGAGAAAAGGAGCAACTGGGCATGTTTTAGGGAGCGATGACTCGACCCGACTCAAACTTTATTTATTTAGTGCTTTACAGACAAAAACATGCCACCAAAGTGCTTCACATACACAGGCAAACACACACAGAATGTACAATAGAACTACAAAAGCAAGTAAAGCCATAAAATGAAAATAAAATAGCAGCACTATTTATCACCCCACAGACTTCAAAACCATTTCGTAAAAATGGGTCTTCAGTTTAGATTTAGGACAAACTGCTACAGAAGAGGAGTGCTGAATTTGTAATGGAAGCTCATTCCAGAGTTTTGGAGCCGCCACTGAAGAAGTACCCGAGAGGGAACGTCCAACAACAGCAGCATGTCAGCCTAATATGCTGGAGCCAAACCATCAACCCTCCCACTGTCTTATGGGTTACCCTGTGAGGAAAGTTGACCATTGAGCAGGGTTGATGGTTTATCCCTTGGGTCCATGTGGCAGGGGTGAGGAGTGAGCACCACCTCACCCCTGCCACCCGTCAAGGGATAAACCATCAATCCTGCTCAATGGTCAACTTTCCTCGCAGGGTCACCCATTAGGACAGTGGGAGGGTTAAGAGCTTTAAAAGCCACTGACCAGTGACAAAGATTATTTATCAACTAATAAAAACTGAAATCTAAATATTCATGGCATGAACTGACAATTAAACGACCATGGTTGGTCATTTTGTCTTGTTTTAGCATTAACAGGTAAGAAATGAGGTGTGAGAACAAAGTGGGAAGGTTTTCTGTCACCATTAATCGGGTATTATTATCTATGAATAAAATGCATAAAGAGTCCAAAAAGGGAAAGAAGAGCTAGTCTCGGTCCAGCTGCAACAGCAGAGACACGTGAAGCTCAGCAGGAACCAGCAGAGCAGGAGGCCAATTTTAGAGCTGTCACTCATCCCCATCAGGGGTTTCCAGAGGAGACGATCAGGGGCTGAATGTAGGCCAAAGCCTCTCCACCACCTGCTTCCTTCATCTGGCAGAAACATACATTTATAGATTCTTCATCTTGAATCCATGTAACAGACACTAGTTAGATCTTTACTCATTTATTTTTCACTTTTTCATTTTTTAATGAGATTCTTTTATTTCCGTTGAATTTGCTGCACAGGTGATGATGCAAATTTAGTTCATTTATTTAAACTATAATTTCAAATTTCTCTAAATAGACAAACGTTGCTGACAATAGACCCGGGTTTACCTCGATTATTAAACCAAGCATTGATTAAATTCCCATTTGCAGAGTTTTATATTGTTTCCACGTTAAATTTAGTTACGTCTGATGAATGTCGCTGTATAGGATGTAGAACCAAGGCTCCCTTCACCAACTCTGCATAATGAGGACATATGTGGAGGTGAAACAGAAATTTACTTCTGTCTGAGGAGTGGATGGAAGGATAGAGAAGAGGAGAGAACAGAAAACTTTTTGTTTTATCTGATTAAAGCTTTCTGACGCATTCTATTAGAGAACAAACATCTCTACGCAAACACATCCGCAAAATATAAAGCACCTAAAGAAAACTTAATGAAGACGTTAGCATCCTGTGGAAATTTCCTCCCACCGTGCCATTAGTTGTTCCCTGTTTGTGTGAACGCTGTAGGAAAACGGGTGGGAGCCACTGTGTGATGCACAGGATGTTTCCAGAGAAGGTGCAGCTTTAAAAGAGGAGAGGCAGTTCAGATGAGGACAGTGGAGGGCAGAGATTCATGCCAGGAGGAGGGAGCACCGGGGCGCGGTCACTCCAGAGTCAGCCGGCCAATCTGCAGCTCCTATTACCCGGTAATGAGTAAATCCATCACTGCACTGCCTGCAGGCTAGAGCTACTGAACCTCTCTGACATCTCTGTGGTTTTCACACCGTAAGGATGTCGAGGAGTCCTGGGTGGGTTTTTTTGGATTTGATCAGAGTGCATCATCAGACGTTCTAAAGCTCTTTCCCATCAACACTAAAACAGCTGATGATGCATAGATGTGTAAAATAAACCCAGAAAGAGCACGTAGGTAGCTGTCCCTCTCAGAAACAGCATTCATTTTTAACGATGCTGATGTTGCTCAGAGGTTAAAAATATGCTGTTTACTCCAGACAGTCCAAGCTTTTTCTAACATCTGCCAGTGACTCATGGCCTGGCTTATTATTTGCTTGTGGATGCTAACAGGAATGGATGGTAATGGCAGAGATCGCCAGTAATTGGAACTTTTTCACATACATCAGACGAGAATTGCGTTGCACCAACATAAATAACCCTCTCTGTGTCTGATTAGTTTGCAGCCTGAACATTTTCGTTCATGCAAAATTCTAATTAATGAGCAAATGCTCATGAGCCGGGATTTAGAATTCCGAGCAAGCGGTGCAGCAATGAATCACCATGATGCCTAATTTCCATGTGAAATGTGTTGAAAAGCATTGGCCTTTGCAGGCTTGAACTACTCTGGCGGACTCCTTCCGACAGCTTAGTGATTTTTATTGTTTTCCTCCGTCGTGTGTGGGTTGAGAGACACGCTGGAGGCCATGAGAGAAAATGTCAGCTCACCTGACCGAGCCGAGATCTACCTGGGTCTGAATGACCCTCGTGTTTTCTGTTTATGGTGTTTTTCTGCTACGGGCTGTGAGTCAGAGCTAGAGAACTGTCATGATGTTTATCTGCATCGTCAACAATCCGCAGGAGCACCACAGAGAGGTTAAACGATGCTGACATGTAATGTTTACCGAGGCTTTTCCACATTTTTTTCCATAAATTAGTTTTTAGTTTTGTTATTTAGCTAAATACAGATAGTTTATCTAGTTAACAGTTGCTTCCTTATAAATGCATAACATCCTTAATGATTTTGTTGCCACAGAAAATGTTAAATCTTTAATAAATAAATTGTTTTTGGAGTGTTTCTCTTTCCCAGCAGCAATAAGTAATACATGTGCTGGTGAAGATCAAATCTCACCAGCTCGTGCAATATTACAGTCAACATCGTTTACTGCTGTTTTTAACGATATGACGTATAATATAAAATGTATGTTTCATGTTCAGAAACTCAAGTTTCTATGCAGTTGTTTAATCAACACAAATGTGCAACATGAGGTAATTTTCATGTGCTAGCATTGTTTAAAACAATTATTTCCAACCCTTGTCTGGTTCCAACACAAGCCAGAACCCCTAACCCCAACTTCTAAGCACATACACACATTAAAAGAGACATATTTACACTTTTTTCCTGTTACATTAGTTTTACGATTGATACCAAACATGTTTAAAAAGTTCTTGGCACAAAATCCTTCTCATATAAAACGATTTCAGATGTTTTATTCTTGACATTTTCAGTACCCTCGAGAATGAGTGTTTTTAGGGTTCTGTCGCTTTAAGGAAACAAGCTAGAGCTGGCCAAACCCACGTCAACCCTACTCAGGCTGCTATAAGCTGAGAAGCTCTGATGTTGGGTGGGGCTAGGAGTAGAACTGCTGCTCCTCCATCAGCAGCTCTCTCTTGCATGTGAGAGGTGGCTCCATGTTAATTATGCTTTTTAGGCAGATAATTCATGAAACCAAACACTGACAGAGAACAGATGGACATTTTTTTTCATGTTCTGGGTGTTTATAGAAGCAGCAGAGACTCACGTGGCAACAAAAGGTGAGGTTAGCATATGTTCCTATTAAAACTTATTAATTACATACTTTATACAAACTTTTACTTTATATATTGTATTTGTACTTCTCAGAAATAGGCCTGCAATTAGTAGAATCGGATCATAAAAGGATACGTGTGGATCTACATTAAAGGCCTGCTGGACGACTAAAGTTGCCTTTTTGTAGAAAAATGGTCTGTATTTGATATAGCGCCTTCTAGAGTCCTGGAATCCCCCAAGGTGCTTTACAACACAATCAGCCATTCACACATTCACACGCTGGTGGGGTTGAGCTACGATGTAGCTACAGCTGCCCTGGGGCGCACTGACTACGATGAGGCTGCCGAGTACTGGCACCACCGGTCCCTCCGAACACCACCAGTAGGTAAGGTGGGTTAAGTGTCTTGCCCAGGGACACAATGGTAGTGACAGACTGAGTGGGGTTTGAACCTGCAATCTTCCGATTATGAGGTGAGCACCTAACTCCTGTGCCACCGTCATCCCAAGAAAAGCAATAGCGAGTCCCACTAAATCACTCAGAGGGCCACAAATGGCCCACAAGCCACACTTTGGACATGCCAGTTTTAAATTGTACTGAAGACCTGACTTCAGGTCTGAGTACACCTTTGCTGTTCTGTATGTTTACTGGTATGTTTGGTTCAATTATATTTGTTTAAGTCACCTTTAGGGAGCATCTTTCTACTTCCATCTTCATGTTTGCTATGATGTGAATCCTCCCTGATGAGGGCCAGATGAAGGTTTTCACCCAGTAGCTGAACCATTTGTCCCTGTTCTGTCTGTGACGTGAAACTCAAACATGTCCTTATTAGGTTACACACATATTAAGTGTTGCACTCAGAGCAGTTCATCAAACTTAGGATCTATCACCACCATGTGGTCAAATGTAGCACTGCGTTTTTAACAGGAACTCTGTTTCTGTTTTCCACCTCCTGTTGGTTATGTGTTGCAGGGTTATCAGTGGCGGTGCATCATGAGTCACTGTACTCGGGTCTGTCGGGGTTTAACGGAGCTCTGGGCTGCATGCTGGTTGGAGGACTCTTCTTCACCTTCAGCTGGAGGACTCTTCTCTTTGCTATTGCTAGCGGTAACCAAAATACACAAAAATTTTTAGATTTGCTGTTTTTTTTCTGAGGTGTACCGTGACGTAAAACAAGACAGGCACAATCAAATTTAAAGCCATGCTATGGAACTCTTTCATACTTTTAAATAATTTTCTTGAGCCAGGATGTGCTAAAATGACCCATTACAGGGTTAATGAAATGTCCATCAGACCCCCACTGTGGCCAGAATGTTGCACTTGCAACTTCAGAGTGTCAGCATGTGTCCTGCATGTTTTAGATCACGAATATAGCTGATTTGTTTAATTTTGTGACGAATCATTCCTGTAGACACTAAAGAAGACATTTCAGCTGTTAGGTAAAGGTGTTAAAAAGACAATTGCACAGTGATGAGATTTGGTTCTACTAAATAGACACTAGGAGGTGGTAAAAGCAAGCCAAAACTGCCAAGTGTGACTTTAAGTGTAGCTAAAAATGTCAAGCAGTTGAAAAAACAAAAACAAAAAAACAAACAGTATTATCCCTGCCACTGTCCATGGTGCTGATTCTATCATCAGTTTGGAAAGTTGTTCAAACTCATTTCTTTTCCTGCAGTTTTGCTCGACTCCTCTCAATTTGTAACTTGTGGCTTTATTAGAAATAAAATCCAGAGTACAAATTAGATTTCAGTCGGTTTTACTTTCTTTTTCACTCTCTGTATAGGGACAGAGCTCCTCCACTACGAGGTTGTTAATGTCGGAGTTGCTCCGGGGTCTAACAACAAAATGTTCCTCTTTTAAAAGCAGGAGACCAGACAGTTTACAAGCCCGCTGTCCTCCTGCTTTATATGAAAGGCTTCCTGTTTGTCTGGGTTATTAAAATGTCACTTGCCTCGTCCCGCCTCACCTCGGTGAATCATGAACTTCTTCGTCCGCTGAATCAAAACCGCTTAAAGTGACAAATGGCCTCTTATTAACCAGTGTGGGGATGTAGACATTTATGGTCACAGAAGGAAGCTGCTTTGGTTCAAATATTTATGCATAGACGTAAAAACTCAGAGTCTATTCCTTCAATTAATTTAATTTATTTAATCCCAAACAACTTTCTTATTTTGTTTTCTGTTTCCTCTTTTATCTAATTTATTAAACAATATAACACATTTGCCAGTTATTTAATCCAAGGCCTTTAGGAGATTATTAATCTGGGAATGTTCTCCATGCTTATCATTCCACCCCTGCTCTTTTTCTGCTTAGACGGGGCCAAATTAGAGCCGGAGCGTCATGGACATTAGCACCGACCAGTTTGACATGATGCTAATTTGCTCCCATTATGGAAATTGACCCTAATTGGTGCTTCAAATGCTGTCAGGGAAAAAAAACAGCCAGTTGCTGAGTTTATGGAGGATTTTCTGTAATTAGAGTTGTTTTTTTCTCATCTAATTGCAGCTTTCCTCTCTGCGTACGCTGACATCGCCCTGAAAAACTGGCTGGGAACCGTAAGAGCAAACTTTTATTTCTTTACTCCTTTTTTTAAACATATTTAGTTTCTTTTTCAGTGCTTTGTAAAATGGCAGTGATGGTGTTACAGTGTAAAAGGATCCAGGCTCACTCATTTATGGTCATTACACTTGGGATCACACAACCAGTCCTCCAGCTAACCATGTACTGCTTTGCGGATTGAGACACATCTTTTAAAAAGCCCCAAATGAAGTCATACTTGTTTAAAGAATGCTTTATTTGGTGATGTGCCTTTAAGAATCATGGGTCCAACCCCTATTCATTGTTTAATGTCCTCTCACCCTGTTTAGGTGGGTCTCCCAGCATGCAGTTGGGGGGCTACTTCAGTAAGCACGCTCATGCTGCTGCTCAGTGGCAGTTTGGAGACATACCGCATCCCCACTGGTCAAGTCAAGGCTCCTGAACTCAACCTGCGTACTCGCAGCCAATGGCAAGCCGGAAAAACGGAAGAGAGGAAGAGCACTGACGTGTAGAGACAAGATGGTTCTTACATCATGTTTTGTGTCATGAACCATTTTCAATGTATTTTTATTGTAAACCACAAAAAGTGAAAAAAAGTAAAATAAATAAAAAAAACTATGAAAAACTGTCCTTTCATAGTTTGTCCACAGGAATGCAGTGTAGTAGTAGTAAATGTACTCTGTTATTGTTATATTCAAGTAGTAATGTTTGTTGGGTGTGTTGATCTGGGGGGGGGGGGGGGGGTTGGTTGGTATATTTTTGTGTCTAGCTGTCTTGTTGTTATTTATCTAGAAAAATGAAGAAAGGTTAATTGTATTTTGGTAACTGCAGGTAATGTTGTTTCTCTTTCAATAAAAATTAAAAAAAGGAATGCAGTGTAACCTCAGATTTCTGGTATTTATAGAGAAGTAAAACCTTTGTACGTACATGTTTAAGTCCCGTTTTAAACACACCGACTCGTTCACTAGAGACAAAGATTCAGACTTAAAGAGGAAAAGAAGTTATTTTATTAAGCATTAAAATCAACAAGTTGATCTAAAAACATTGTTTTAAAATTATTTTTTACTGATAGCATCAATAAAACCAAAAGTCTTCAGCATCACCTCCTGTTTTATTGTTTTCATCACCCTGCATAGACGTGCTGCTTTGCACCGTTGTAAACCCAAAGTAGAAGAGAAGCTCCGTGCAGGTGGAAGCTGAAACCATTAAGCAGCTGCATGGGTCTCCAGTTAAAATTATTAATACTATTATTAATAATCGTGCCACGATTGACACACATAAATGTACACACATTTGTCATTTATCACAATGAAGAAAAACAACTTTCAAACCATTTTCCTTAAAAGATGCAGTGACAACACATTTCATCATCGTTTTGTTCTACATCATGCATTTCTGTTTGTTATTGTTTTTATTTTTCTACATTGTTATTAAAAAGAACCTCAAAGAAAATGTTAATGATACTTAATTATAAAAAGTGCTTTTCACTCCAATGGTTGAGGATATTTGTAATAAAAAGCAAAAACAGTTTGAATACAAACAGATGCACAAACTGTCTTTAGACCAAAATGAAACATTCATGGTCCTATATACTTTCAGTTAAAAGGTTTGATGGTGAGTGCTGTTGTGCTTCTGTGTGTGTGTGTGTGTGTGTGTGTGTGTGTTAAGCTTTAATAAAGGCAGAATGACGCAACTGTTTGTGTTTTTATCACACTCGCAGTGAGCGTCAGACAGCTGTGTCATTTTTGTGAAACAAGGCAGCGGTCCCCACTAAAACCAGCTTAACCAGGTGTAAACATTGTTACAGGAAGTGTGTGTGTGTATGTGTGTGTTACATTTTTGGGTTGCATAAGTCAGTATCTCACTGGGCTGTGACTAGTTAGTGAATAATACAATTTAGCCAAACTAAATGAAACATATTTGCAACAGGTTTTATATGCAGCAGGGTCAAGTGAGGGCAAATTGTGTTTTGCAAAAAATACACTTCTTGTGGCAATTTTAGTCACAGAGAGTCTCCATTTGCCATAAGGTTATGTTTTTATACGTACTAACTCCTGAAAACTAAACTGAAATGGATCCATGTTGACGCAACAGTAGAAGTCATGTTCAAAATTCCAGCGACATGAAAGCAAGACACTACTCAATTAAACAAATTAAGAACCCTCAGAAATAAAATAAGAACATAATTTAAGATTTTTTTTTAAATCAAGCATCAGTTTATTGCTAACAGTCTCATCCCAGTGGGATACTGGTGTTCATCTTTTTTTTTTCTCCATGCATAAGTTTTGTGACTTTCTCACCTGTCCCTACGCGTTTTACATCTAAAAATAAACAGCTTCCAGATGAGTGCATGCAATTAAAATTCGATTTGCTCATGTTTATTTACACGTAACCCTGCTCCGAAATAAAGCTGTGTGATGTCCATGCATGTAAACATTCATTTAACACAATAGTAAATGGTCAAAGCTGGGTTTGGTGTTTTAGGATCATCTAACCAACAGATCTCTATATTAAAGCAGTGATCTGGAGTTTCTCCCCTTTTTACAAATAGTAAAAGTGATAGTCTGACCCTGAAGAGTGATGCAATTTTAGACAATTTTATTTGGACTAAGCCTGCCCCCCGTCCGGTAGAGCCACATGCAGTTGTAACTGAGCGCTGCTCAGCATTAGCCAATAGCGTCGGACATTCACTAACGTGCAGGCGTTGGCCACAGAACAGGTGCGAGCGCTTGCAGTCACACCAGGACTGATGCAGACCCAGTGACATGTGTTATGGAAAAGTCAAACAACATAATACGAGAATAATAGTTGGTCAGCTATTCAGGAATGAGTGGCCATGCTTTCAGCTGTAATCACAAAAGTACGGGAGTGGCTTGGGGTGCAGTGCGTTCTACCACCTCTAGATGGTGCTCTCTGAGAAAAAACTCCAGATTTCTGCTTTAACAAAATAAAAAAGTGAGTTTTTACGATCAAATCTGAGGAATTGGAGCACAAGATCCATCAGAGAACTGATTAGACCAGTTAGAAACTGTATTTTGATACAAAGATGGGGAAATTGTGCTACAAGCAGATTAGCATAGCACATTTTACAAGTGGGTATTACAAATGTGCAACACAACCTGTTTCACATGTGAACTGGCAAAAACGGGATTTAGTAAACTCACGGTGTCTGAATCTGTCATACAGAGTTGTTACATTTTAATTCACCTCAGGAGTCAGGTCCTGTTTAAACAGTCTCTTTCTGCTTTTTGTGCTCTCAGAGCCTAAATAATGTCTGCAAACTCTTAAAATTAGCATGTGCTCACTTTAAAACACAAATGGTTGACAATCTTCAGACATGGTTTTTCTCCTGGGATCAAGTGCTCTGCTCCCGTCTAAAACTTCAGTCAACCCTAACCGTAACCCATCTAAAACATGAGAAATAAACAGAGCTGAAGTTGGCTCTTTGAAAAGAATAAAACATCAGTTCATGTTGTAAACTGCTCAGAAATCCTAGGGTTCATCTTGATTTTTCACTCTAAGGAATCTGAATTTGTCCCTCAGAAAATAAAAAAGGTCTCATGAGTCTTATTTAAAGCTCAGTGGTCTCTGTCACACTCCACACGGTGTCCAGAGCATCGTTCTGTGTGTTTGGGTGATATTTAGGTATTTATATCTGAGTGCAACAGTTGTGTAAAATGTTAGTGTTTGTAGCTCCTTTCAGACGTGCTTCACTTCCCGTTTAATCTGTTTAACAACAGCAGGTTTTACGTTGGAAAATAGTTTGTACCACATGACGTTACCAAAGTTTCAGCGTTTTACCCCCTTAGTTGTTTAGTAAATCATCTAGGCTCATTTCTTCAATCAGGTTGAGTGAAAACAAATTTTTAACTGACGGCTATTATTGTGATTAGTCAACATCTCATGAAGAAGCAACAGAGAGAGACTGCCCAAAGCCTGTGATAATAGAATGTAAATTTTATGACATTATGAACAAATGTTGTAGCGTCTATGCCAGGCCTGTAGGTGGCACTGTAGCACTATAACCAGATATGCCATAAACAGGAGCTGGCTAGTGAAACGTGCACGTGGAGTTTGCTTGCCAAGTAAAAACTGTTAGCAGCCATCACTGTTAGTGTGGTGTTACGGTTGTCTACGTGAGAACACGACGCATTTCAAAAACCGTTATTCACTAAATAATGTTTAAGGACTAAAACATGATGTCTATGTAAATGCAGACCATAGTTAACCGCATGCATTAGAATCCAACCCCATTATGTTCTAGACCACCTCCTCCACGCTAGTGGTATCAGAATATCATGGCTTCACTTTCTAACGACAGAAGAAGTTCTTAGTTGAAAATCATCACTTCAACATTTCTACTGAAACATCAGGTCTTCAATGGCTGAATGTTTAATCAGATTGTTGGATAAAGCGTCTCATGTCTGGAAGGAGCTCCAGTCTGTGACCACATTGTGAAGATATGATGTATTTTTTTTTTATCTTAAATATGTTCAGAGCAGCCTCCCCAGCACCACCCCCTCCCTGCTCCTCGCTTCTCCCCTGAGGATCTCCAGGAAGCCCAGCTTGGTTAAGAACTCCAGCCTCTGATGGTCCGTAGGCTGTACCTCGCAGAACACACCCTGAGAACCTGCACATAGAAACATATAACACATATGTGAGCCGTTCGTCCTCTGATCATTGTTGAACGTATTTTTAGCTCTGACCTGTTACATCGGTGTGACACATAGTTGCACCAATGCAGATTTTAAACCCTGTAATGATTTTCTCACCAGCCCAGACAGGATTTTATTTCCTCGTTTGTCAAACATGAAAAAGTGCTGAGCATACCGTTGGCCTTGAGAGCAGTGAGGAGGGCGGTGAGAAGGGTTCGGCTGACACTGACGTCCACAAGTTCAGGCAGGGCGTCCAATCTGAGCTGGGAGGGGAAGTGATAGAGGAGCGAGTCCGGGTATTCCCCCTGATCCTCCTCCATTAGCCGGATCAGGTCCTGCTTAAAAAGAAGCAGACAGGTATTCTGAGAATGTGATGACAGAAGAGATACCTTATTAAGTGGCCTAGTGGTAGAGTGTCCGCCCTGAGACTGGGAGATCAGGGTTCGATTCCTGGTCGGGTCATACCAAAGACTTTGAAAAAATGGGACCCAATGCCTCCCTGCTTGACACTCAGCATTAAGGGGTTGGATTAGGGGGTTAAACCACCAAATGGTTCCTGAGCGCGGCTGTGTCTGCAGCTCACCGCTCCCCCAGGGGATGGGTCAAATGCGGAGAACAAATTTCGCACACACACCTGTGTGTGTGACAACTAATGGGACTTTAAAGTCAGCAGCACAAGTGTGTTTACACATATACAGCACATTGCTCACAGCTGCTGCTGCCTTCTTGAGACCTCAAATGGCCTCACACACTGGCGTGTTTCCACTACAGGAACTTCCCAGCATGTACGTGTCTCCACTTCACCGGGCCATCTAACAGCTGTTTTTCAAGAACTTTTGGAGTAACTGAACAAGAGGAGATGTTTGGTGGAGTAGCTTGGCAGAACTTTTGGTTAACTCACACCGATTGGATGTAACTCAGCAGGAACGGGCATCAGCAGACGTCGTCCAAAACAATTGGCATTTGTAAAGCTACAGTAGAAGAGTTGCTCATGAAGAACTGCGCTGCTTTAAAATGGCCGTCACTGAACTCCCAACACAGAAAAACGCAGCCGATTCCCCCACAACAGCAAGGCTTTGTTGTCACCGAGCGCCATAAAACAACTGAGCTTCTATCAGTCATTGAATACCACATTTCACATCAGACAACTGCTCTCATCCTTCAAATGGATTAAATTATGCTGGATTTCGATGGAAAAAACCTTTTAATGTTATGTTACTGCTGTGGATTATGTTTGGTGCTGATCGATGACATCCCTCACTGCCAAAGATGATGCAATAGGCTGATGTAAATTCCTGAACGGGCGGAATTCATCGTATCGCCCGATCTATTTCCCCCTCCCAGAGTTACCCTGAGGTTCCAACAATGGAAACACACCTACTGTTAGCTTTTATATTGTGTGTTATGAGTTGCTCTTAGCTTCTGCTTCAGCAAGTTTCCCTTTTAGTCAGTTTACTAAATTTGATTGGCTGTGGTGGCCATCTTAAATTGGAATAACTCCAGAAGGAAATCAGTGGATGAACATCCATAGATTTTTTTCAGAAACATTTACTACGATCCGTCCAGCAGCATCCAGCAGTACTGAAGAGTTTGCTTACACTTTAATCTATTGCTTTCAAACTGATTTCAGTGGTTCTTGAGGCAGAAACTCTGACGCCCTCTGCTGACCAGAAACTGCAATCAACCATTTTGTGGTTACGGTAGGTACACTAGTGGAAGGTCTATGGCGTCAGACCAGTGCCACAACCCGTGCACGCGGATTGGGTCCACATTGCGCATGTGAACGGGACTCGCGAGTGAAAATATACATGGCGAGAGGTCATTTGTGCACTGAGAGGGAGCAAACTGTGTCTGTGAGCGCACAAGGATGTGCACAAGTGACAAACCTGTGTGCGCGCGTTGCCAACGAGCACACGGCAGAGGAAAACGTGCGCGCGCGGCAGCCTCTCTCCGCTCGATTTCTGACTCCGCTCGCTCGGCTGTGAAGGGGTTTTGGGACTCTGCAGGCGTGGCCTGTGGCAGATCTTCTCTGTCCTCTGATTTGTTAGTTTACCCCGCACTTTACCCTCTACCTCATTGGCCCATTGACTTCCTGTCGGACCAAAATGATGGGAGCTATATTTATATAAAAAATCTGATATTCAGTAGTTGTTGTCATAGCTCAGCTGGGAGAGCGGGTGACTCTCCCCCTGGAGGATCCAGGTTCGAGTCCAGGCAAGGACATTAGAGTAGATGTCATATTATTTTTTCCTAATTCCTGTGATATTATTTTACAGTTGTGACCGTTCAAATGTAATTAAACGTCCGAATGTTGGCTGGGCAGTGTTTTAAAAAGTGCACATGAGCTAGATGGTTTTAACCATATAAAATTATATTTTTTGTGATACTAGAAAAATACATAATGAAATAAAACTACTGATTGAAAACTTTATGACTGTGGTTGTACAATATATGAGTCACTATTACACTGCAAAGGCCCTTAGAGTGGGGCTTCCAGAGAGAGAGAGAGAGAGAGAGAGAGAGAGAGAGAATTTGTATTCTGTCAAAGTTGTAATATTACTTCAGCCACTCTTGAGAGGAGACTCCAGGTAAAAATAGACTTGTGGGTGTAGGTATGTTCAAGTTTAAAACGTTCTTGCCTCATTAATGTATTGTTTATTTTTTTTCAGCATTTAATTGACAAATTATCCTTTCAAATAATTAATTGATGAGTTACATAATTGTCCATTTAGAATTGTTGAATGGACTGAGTCAAGTTTGGTGCACTTTATATATTTCAAAACATGTTTTTTATTTTAATGATGCATATAAATAATTTAAATGTTAATTTAATGAAATATTTCTATTTTTTCATTACCTCACCCTTGTTTTGACAAAAACGGGACCTTGCTGGATAATATCATGGAGAAACTATTTGTTCACAGTACATGGCTCAGTGAGGATCTGTGTAAAGGAGGAGATACTCAGAAATCTGTCTGCAGATTGTTACAACCCAGACTGGAAGTGGTGGGCTGTAATAAGATAGGAGACCAAACAGAGGAGTGTGTGTGTGTGTGTGTGTGTGTGATTTATTTAACCAAAGTGAGGAACAGAAAATGAAATAATTATTTTAATGTTTAGAGCAGCAGGAACACTGAGAGGCTGCAGGCGCATCAGTGAGTTTGTGGCCGCTGCGCAGGGGGAGGGGGGAGAGGGCTGAAGCAGAAACTACCGTTGTTAAAAGAAATGTGTTTAACTTTGAAAATGTGGGCGCAATTTTAATTGTCAAAAACTCCAGCGAACCATTAGTTCATTTTGCTCAAATAGAAATAGAGGCATGCCTCTAATTCTGGCCCTCCTTCCAATAAAGACCTGGAGCTTGAGTCAAATACAGGCCCGGGCCTGTATTAGAGGATTTCCGGTAATAGCTTTAAACCATCTAAGATGCTTGTTTTGAGTTCTTATGTGGACCATCTGCCCGCTGACTAATTAATGATGACAGAGAAGCCCAGCTGGTGCAGATATGTCTAAGCATTTGTGAGCACGAATCTTCCTGATGCCTCGTTCTGCTCCTTTAAAAATGACGCAGCAGTTCTGCTTCAAACATCGGTACCGGTACGCACGTGCATGTAATTCATTTAATGAGTTCATTGTGCCGCACCATGCTCTGTGCCTCACCTGTGTGTAGGTGTGTGTGTTGGTGCCTTTTGGTGGGTATTTGTCTCTCATGGCAGGAATCCAGCTGGCCTGGCACCGTTTGGCGAAGGAGCGGACGTCCGAGATACCTAGCACACAGCCACAAACACCCAGCTCATCCTCCAGGATGAAGCTGTACTCGGGGCTCAGCGCCAGACATGGGCCCAGACACCTAGAGGATAAAAGGAGGTGCCAACATTAACAAGTTCAGTGAGAAAACACCAGAAAGTTGTTCTTTTGTGCTGACTAACCTGTCTCCAATGACATCTGGGTGAGCCGTGCTGGACTCCTGACCACCCTGAGTCCTCAGGTGAAGCTGGCGAACCATCCGATACAGCTCCACCTACAAACACAGCAGCAGCACACACTACCTATTACTGACTTTTGACTAACCGGGTTGCTCTGACTCTTTTATTGTGGAGGGTGCTAGCCTGAGCCCTACATGGTCCTGTTTGCTAATTTGTTTTATGGCAGCAGCCAGGAGATTTACAGAACTTAAACTATTCTCTAACTTAAGTTCTTACTTTTATGATACTTGATATTTAGAAACAATAAAATAAAATTTCCTTCAGGAAACACATTATGCTCAGAGGCTCCAACGTACTGCAGGTAATTGCTCGGGGACCCCAGGCCACTAGGGACCCTCAGGAGGATGACAAGCTTTAAACCAAGTCAGAAACACAATGTTAGTGAGAGTGAAAAACTGACAGCAATATTTTCCGTTTCACATTCTCTGACGAGGACCACCCTTCTCCCGATTGCATAGCCAATGACTGATCACGCACTGCTGACACCCCCAACCCCTGGTGGAAAAGCTCGTCTGTCCCCAAAGGAGAAACGGCCTCATGGGTCCAATTATGTCACAGCCATCTGGAACTGGACTGGCTTCAGCTATTACACGTTTCACTCTCGGGACAATACACCATCACACACCTTTCTCCCTGTAGAGATGGGATTGTCATGGTTTCATCTACCTTGTCTTTGCTGTGGTAGGGCCTGATGTTGTAGAGGCGAGAGGTAGGGAAGAGAGGAGGAGGATGGGTGAAGAGTTCACTGCTGCTGCCTATTGGGAGGAGCATCTATGCAAAACATAACCACACACACACACACGCACGCACGCACGCACACACACACACACACACACACACACACACACACACGCACGCACGCACGCACGCACGCACGCACACACACACACACACACACACACACACACACCAGACAGGTTTTAGGGCTGGGTTTGACAAAGTTTACTCAGAAATGAGGAAATCTAAAATATGAGTGCGTAAATATGCCACAACCAGCATTTCTCAGACTCTACCTGCACTTCCCCAGACACGCCCCCTTTGAACGCCCATGGCTCTGAGTCCACACCTGACAGGTCCTCTCCTGTAGCCTTCCCACACCCTAATCACAAGAGCAGAATGGACCCAGGAGCAACACAACTGAAATATACCAACAACAATATGTGCGATTTTGGTTGAAGTTAACATTTTTCAGTTTCATGCCTGGTTCACCCCATAATATTCCCTTCTCCATAGAAGAGGTATAGAAAACTGATTTACTCTGACTTTTAGAGAAGGAGAGATAGAGGAAAGCTCCGGCTGACTCACAGTGAAAGCAGTCCCTCCAGGAGCCGAGGCTGGAGCTGTCACTCATCACCCGCCCATCTGATGGACATAAAGACACGAGTCACTCAGATATGATCACGACTCCGCTCTGATAATAGAACCTGTTCAGACCCTTCAATCACACACATTTCCTTAATGGTGAATGACATTACTTGGATTCTTAAAAATACAATAAAAGGAAAGCAGCACACTGGTGAGGTGCACACAAGTACTATAGAGTATCCAAGTATACTGCCAATTCCAACGTTTCATTGACTTTATTAGGTTTAGAGTTCAGATCAAACATACTAGTATAGAATACTCAATGGGCAGTATTAGTAGTTTTATTAGAATTACTAGGCATTACTTGTGTACTGTGTGAGACACGTGTACTACCATAACCACCATCAAGCCCATTCATCTGAACAAGGCTGGTGAATACCCTACATGTGTCCTTACCCAACCAGCATATGAAGGCCTTTGCCACCAGAGCGGTGTTCCTCAGGTCCCACACATAAGGATAAAGGTCATACAGCACTGCCCTGTTGGCTCCGCCCACCACGCTGCAGTGGAGCTGTGCTATGTCTTCACACAGAGACAGGAACCTGGACGCTCGTCCACGCCACTCATCAACCTGAGGACATAATGGACTTGTCTGAATCTATCCGTGTTTCATCACAGGAACCTAAGTGACCTCCTGACTGACCTTCTGGGGTTGTGTCTTCTTGCCGTTAGCGCCGACCAGGTGGCAGTTTGTTTTCAGCCACGTCAGATCCTGCAGCAGCTTCTGGGCTGATGGACCGTGCTCATGGGGGAGATAATGAAGACCAACCAGCAGCCGCACCTGGGCCTCACTCAGCATGCCCTTCCCACCACATACACCCCGACCCGGGAGCTTCTGTGTCCGACCTCCACCTGTAAGTGCTCCAGACCTGGATCCAGGAAGCGGCTGACCGGGCTGATGGGGCTGCTGGTGTGACCTCATTTTCTCCCCCTCTCGTGCCTCCCTCTCCACTTTTCCCAGGGGGGGAGAGGATGGAGGGGAGCTGGAGTTCAGTGGGAAGACTGGGAGTTTGGCCACAGCAGCGTTGGCTCTGAAGGTAGAGACACAGTCGGATCTGTCAGGAGCTTTGGAGCGCGATGATGCAAGAGAGGCACGATGATCTGTTCTCGCAGTCTGCCGACCTACAAAAATGCATCGAACATAATTTTGGCGTAAACAAGAAGTTCAGCTAAAAAACCTTCAAAGTTCATATTTATTTAAATCAATCTAGTCTCATCAAATACAAACAAATCTACAACAGAAAAGGGAAAATGTTCCACTAATGGAGCCTAGAGAAGGCTTTGGAATGCTAAGCATTAGTTTTAATGTTCTGTGGTTGCCATGGTAACTGATTCAGCTGATTCCAAAGTTCAAAGTAAACATGAAACCAGCAGTTATTCTTGCCCTCAGGAAATATGTTGTTTTATTAAACACTAAGACCTAAATCTCAGGAGGGGAAAGCAGTGGGCTACCAACACTGATCACAGAGGTGATCGCCTAGTGGTGACTAGGATGGGTGGGTGGAGCCTCAATCCCATCGGCACATCTTCCCATGAGTTTTCTCTGCAGGGTGGCTGGGCTCTCATTTAGAGATAGGACGAGAAGCTCCGTCATCTGGGAAAGGGCTCAAAGTAGACCCGCTGCTCCTCCACATCAAGAGGAGCCAGTTGAGGTGGCTCGGGCATCTGGTCAGGATGCCTCCTGGACGCCTCCCTGGTAAGGTTTTCCAGGCACATCCAACCAGGAGGAGACCCAACGTAAGACCCAGGACATACTGGAGAGATATATGTCTGCTGGCTAGGGAACATCTTAGGATTCCCTGGAGGAGCTGGCCCAAGTGGCTGGGGAGAAGGAAGTCTGGGCCTCGCTTAGGCTGCTGCCCCCATGACCCGACTCCGGATAAACGGAAGAAAATGGTTGGATGGATGGATTGATGTCTGAATCACCTATGCAACATTAGATTAGGCTAGCAGAATGGATGTTACTTTTAACAGTCGTTAAGGTGCTCTACCAAGAGCTTGGCCTAAATGTCTAAGTTGGACAAGCTGTGGTTAAAGAAGGACAGAAAAACATCATAATTAATATTTACCTGCTTGTAGAGGCTGGTTGAGTTCCTCCATCCAGTCGGTGAGTGCAGCAGTCAGAGCTCTCTCAGGACAATACTCACACACTTCATCTAGAACACAGAAAACACAGTTTCATTCACCACCACCCAGGATCATCTGTCTTCATGTGAGAAAATCATTTCAGGCAGTCTGAATAATTAGACTCTGATGCAGTTCAGGGTAAATATGAAGCTTGGAGTCAAACTTTCATGTATTAAGAAAAACTTCCTCATCACCATTCACACTTCAGGCTAAAAAGAGCACTCATTTATTTTATAATCATTCCTGTCCTCCATCCTATTTCGTCCTAACAAAATGACTTTCCTCTCCTATATTTCATTTCCTCATCCCACCACACAATTACTTCCCCATCACCACCTCTACTGCATCCCATTCATTAGGAAATCACACGCCACAGCGCTTTTCTGTTCAACCCCCCCCCCCCCACACACACACACACACACACCTCTGTTCCATTCATTTAACTGTTAAAGCACATGGAATGCAGTAAAAATGGTAACACACAGCTGTAACATGTTTACAACAATGCTGTAAAGTCTTTTATACTCTTTGGAAACGTGTACATTTAATGTCTAAAACACGCCTTTGAATTGCAAGTGGCTAAAAACATGAAGTACTGGTGCTTTTCTGGTTATTAGCCATCAGCATGATGAGTGTGTTGTTGAGGCTAACAGACGGAGCTTTGATCAATTACTGTAAGATTGTTATGAAGTAATTTGGGTCTTAATTACTGCCCAATGGCTAAGAATGGTGCTAGTTGCTAAGCAACATGAGCTCATTAGACATTTCTCCAACAAGCAAATGGAGTAGCGGCGCCATGAGGTGGTCTGGTGGAGGTATTATTAGCTTATAAACGGAGGACATCTCCAGCCTGTTCCTCCTTCCGTCCCCTCACCGTTCACATCCTCCTTTCCAGTTCGATGCCAGTCTCCCAGTGTGTGCAGTGGGATGTAATTAGCTTCAAACTCGCAGTTGGGATTGAGTAGCAGGCCCCTCAGGTGGCTCCTAATCTGAGGGTCTCGGCCCTTAAAAGGCCCCAGGAAGAGACGCCTGGAATCGTAGTCGTTGGCGTGCAGGTTGTCCCAGATTAGCGGAGGTCGTTGAAGGACAGACTCCACCTCCGCAAGGCTGTCTAAAGACAGTTTCCTGGAGATGACCTTGCTGCCTGTGAGACAGTGAAGGATGGACAGATTGACAAGAATGCTGAAGGTCTGACGAGGGAATCTGTCCACCTAACATCCCTGCCAGTTAATGATGCTCTTTCAAAACAGTCGAGTATCTGAAAAATCAAGTTTTTTTCCCACAGAAACCAATCATTTAAATATTAAGTCATACTTTGAGAGTTTGAGGCGCTGCGTCAGTGAAACATTAGTAAACTGATGTGTTGAGGTAGTGGAGGGTTTTTTCTGACGAGGCAGAAAAAACAGGACGACTGTTTACAGGACAGCAACCTTGCATACTTCCTGTAGTTCTGCTGCATAAGTTGGAGTTGTCAGCTGGGCGCCTTTGCTCAGGAGGACCTCCTCTTTTACAACACAGGGGCATTCGACAATCCACCACTGTGCACTTGTGGAAAGTTAGTGTTCAGCTGGTCAAAGATACAGAGGAACAAATGCTGCTCAGTGCACGTAAAACTGAGTTCTAGCCACTTTTCTGCTTTCTAGGGTCAGTTGGCCGTGGCGGCCATTTTGACTCCAAAGGTTATAGATATAAGTCCTAAATTTACTGTCTGATAGTTTATGATAAATGATTAATCACCCACACTTGTATAGCGCCTTTCAGAGTCAGAGGACTCCAAAGTGCTTTACACTACTTTGTATCATTGATCCATTCACACACTGGTAGTGATGAGCTACAATGTAGCCGCAGCTGCCCTGGAGCGCACTGACAGAGGCGAGGCAAACACAGGCACCACCGACCACCACCACCAAGCAAGGGGGGGTTCAGTGTCTTGCCCAAGGACATAACACCTGAATTCTCTGTCCAGAGCCAGAGTTGAACCTGCAACCTTCTAACATTACTGGACAACTCGCTCAACCTCTTGAGCTATCCAGTGGTTCATAAGATACTTTCCTAATTGACAGACTGTGTTGACTTGAACAGTTGATGTCAACACTTGGGACACTTGGACTGTCAGGATAACTTTACCGCACTTCATAGTATGTGTGTGTGTGTCTACATTTGACCAGGCCTTCTGAAAGGACCACTGTCCAGGGTTAGGGTTTCATGAATGTACTCGGTATCGGCCCGATAGGGTCGCTGGGCGGGACTTGTGCTTAACTCCTGCTGATTGGTCATAACTCAACGTTTCAGCTCATCACCATTAGCGTGTGAATGTGTGTGAATAAGTGACTGACTGACTGTTCACTATTTTTCATATTTCTCATCAAATTGATTTTTACTCGTTTTAATGTTGTGTTTTCCTTTTCTGTGTTTGTTTCATGTTGAAACTGATTCTCTTTTCTGTCACAGAAGAATGGCACCACACACGAACTTCCCAGAGGAACCTTCCCAAGGGAATAATGACGTCCTATCTGAATCCGAATTTCTGACTAGTAGTGTTATGGGCTCGACACACGGGAGGCGACAAACGACGGCGATCAGCGAAATTTGTCGCTGTCGCTTTTATTACCTGTCACACGGGAGGCGATCCGCGGCAGCGGCCAGCGGCAAAGCCGTCTACGCGTTCTGTTCCATGGTGAAATCGAAACTTCCGCTGTTTTGTTTGGCTGTGTCAGGTTGGAGGGAATTAAGGTTATTTAAGCGGTTCAGAGTTAATAAAGTGGTAGATATGATGTTTCACAAGGTGCTGCTAGAGTTATGTGAAATCTTACTTCTGATTTTACTATAAAACATAATAATAATCAACTTCTCCTCCATGTTTACTCGGAGATGTGCGGAGCATCCTGTCCGCTCATTGGTCAGTGAATGAACCCTCCGTTGATTGGTCCTCGTCTGAGCGACAGCGATGAAAAGTTAAAAATGTTTCAACTTTCTGGGATCGCGTCGCTGGGTCATCCGTGCACGACACGTGCACGAGTGCAAAATTTCACACGCACGTTTTTCGCGTTTCGCTTAGTAGGAGGGGGACCCGCGATTATCGCTTTGTCGCGCATGTCTCATTGAAAATGAATGGAGAGGCGATGTCGCCTCCCGTGTGTCGAGCCCATTAGTGTTACACTTTGTGTCTTTGCCAGCTGTCGCCACTCAGTAATCATTTATTTCCTGTACATCCACTCCCTAGGTTTATGGTCTGCACAGTCCTTCAACTCCAGCTTGATTGGTCCTTGTGTTTTGTCATGATTTCCTGTCAGAATGTCACATTTACTATTAAAAGCAATTCCCATTTTTTCTTTTGACAACTCTTTGGTGTCTGTTTCTGGATTGTTTAAAACAACTGTACAACATTAAGACGGTCAAATAGCTCCAACTGTCGCTTCAGATGTAGAAATAGAGAAAAAAGCAAATGGAACTGATAAAACAAACTGAAAGAGTGTGTGGGCGATCCCGAGCGGGTGTGTTTTTGCATGTGGGTGATTGTGCACCTACATCATCTACTTGTTGTGGAGGAGGTTGTGACAAATTTGCACACTCGTGTCTTTGCATGTGTGCATGGTGAGTCTAATAATTAACTAGAAATGATACACCAAATGGGTCATTTTCACCTGTCCATATGACTGTTATATCAGGCAGCAGGTCCTCTCCAACAGTCTGTAGGTAGGGAGACTTGGAGGCACTCGGAGAGCACAGAGACCCACAGTACTCTACAGGAAAGAGACGGGGTAGAAACACGTTTTATGCTGTAGACTCCATCTGGTCACGTCTGCATGATTTGAGTTCTACCTGTAGGGCAGAAAAGGAAGACGTCTGGTTCCCCCAAGAACCGATAAATCTCATTGGTTACTGTGACCTGAGCGTGAGCAAATGAAGTGAAGGCCTCGCTGTCGGCCTGACACATGGAGTGATCGATATCATCAAAGAGAATGGCAAATGCCTGGCAGCCCAAGTCTGAGACCTGACGGAGGGAGGGAGAGAGAGAGAGAGGAGGTTTTATTATAAGAGACTGAATAAACATGCTTGGTTGTGAAATCTGTTGTATTGCTGTTATGAGAAACCTGTTTCAGCTTGCGTTTGAGCAGCGTGAGGTCACAGGAGGAAGAGAAGACAATATCCTGACCAGGAGAGAGAGCGTAAACAAATCTCAGCCCTCTGGACTGAGCCTCTGCTATAAGAGTACGCAACTGAGCTGAGAGAGAAACGGAGGTAGAGAAGGAAATGAATCATAAAGAAGAAGAGAGACTACACCACACATACTGACCAAACTGGTGAATAAAGCACAGAAGAGGATTTTAGTTTGGATGGCAACAGCATGACAGCTCCTCTGACTAGATGCATCATTGGTCAGCCAGAAGAGTGGTGTGGTCTTACTGCCTGTTGTTTTTTAAATAATCATTCAGCGAGCTGTCTTTTAAAGCTTGCTGGGGATTTGAAGATGGTCTGCATCACGATTATCTTTGGTTTTATAGCTGCTAGAAGTCAAGAGTTTCTTTTCTATGTGCTGGCTCAGAGCAAGATCAGCCAGGAAACCTTCTGTTAATCCTAAATCTGATCCTGTTAAATATTCAAAATTTGCTAAAATTTATGTAGTAATTCAAATGTTTTTGCCAAAGATAATTTATTTTGTTCGGTCATATTTGATTACAGAATAAACAAATCAAAACTGTAATTATTATGTTCGGCGCCCATCTGGTGACAATGAGGGGAAAAAAAGTAACTTGTGGCCACGACCTATTAATGCATTCCCACGAGATATTAATACGTGGCCACAAGTTATTTTTTTCCTCAATGTCACCAGACGGGCACCGTAATTATGGACAATACTGAAACTGTCATTACCAGTTATACACCGAGTTGGGAAACACAAACCACAGCTCACACTTTAAGAAGACTTCAAATACAGATTCTGGTCAGCAGGGGGCATAGTTGTGCTGTTTCATGGTTATATATTATGGTTAGCATGCTAAAATCAACATAATGTTACAAATGTTAGCTTTAAACATACACCAACTAATTAAGTCGAAGGTTTTTCTTGACCAATCAGCCACAAAAATAGATAGAACTGCCATAAAAGCAGAAAAGAGCTGCCAAAAATGTTCAAATGGAGTAAGTAGGAACAAAATTTGAGTTTCAGAAGTATCACAGTCTGGAAAATATGACAAAACCTGAGAGTATGACAAAACATCTGTCAGATATAACATCTGTCACAGAGCATAAATATGATATTCTAAATATATGTGTTGTCATGTGTCATATGCTGCCTGTCTGTTTTGCCTTCATTCTGCCTTTTTTATTTCCATTGACTTTTTTAGAAAACAATTGTACGACATCTTTGTATTTCTTCAGTTTCAGCAGGTTTTAAGCATCTAATCCACATAGCATAAACTTGCATGAACTAACATAATTCCTCTTCCTTACGATTATGATATAAACATGAGAGACTGGACTGCGTAAAAATTGCAGATTCTTCTATGGTTGTAATAAAATAGTAGTGCACTACAACATCAAAAAAGCCATTTCACTCATTGCTTTTAAAGTCACCAAGCACTTTCTCAGAGTTGATTCATTTTATGGCAGCTTGTCAGTTAGACTTTTATCCAACTGCTGCTCCGCTTCACCAAAGTAAGTCAAGATGCACGGATGAGTAAAGAGCATGGTGGACGGATAAATAGGAGGCTTTTACCTTCCTCCTCTGGAGAATACACTTCCCTCCATAACAGTCTGTGCTTCAGGTCGTCTTTTGGACCATACAGGTAGGTGTTCAGCCCCCAGAGCTGCATCCTAAAAGGTGTGGCAACATTTTAGAGAGTTTTAACTTATGAAAAAGAAGCTAAAGGACTACATAATCAGAATATCTACTTCTCAACTGTTCTTTCCATACACAGTGCTTCAGTGCATAAGGATCCACCCTCAGTAAGGCAGAAACCACACAGAGAACCATGTAACAGAACTGTGCTCAAAAGAGAACATGTTTAATGGGACTTCTTGATGCAGTATCATGTGTAAAATGTACTTTACTTGTTTCCCATCCTTATTTATGAGAATATTTACATTAAAAACCTTCAATTGCACACTTTGTAGCTTTGGATTATAAGCAATGAGATTCTAAATTCATGAAAATCTACGGGAAAATATCGATGGACAAACCACCCAAGATGGCAATCATAATAAAATAAAAAATAAAAAACAATTAGATAAATGGAAATTAATGGTTTTTATTTTTACTTTCTCATCTCTCTAAAATAAAACACTTCAAATACAAGCCGTTTACTTCAGATACTTAAAAATTTACTAGACTGACAACCACACTGTTCCAAAAGATCACACAGTGGTTGTCCTCTCTGCTGATTTGTCTTCTGAAGCACCCCATCAGGGTGATAAAGATGCTGGCATGTGGTTACCATGGTGACCTTAATAAGCACCTTTGAAAAAGCACCCACATTTATTTTGATCTTGGTTCTCGTTACAATTAAGGTCACTCATCAAAACGTACTTTTATACGAAGCTTGTATTACAAATGAAAAAAATCCAGATTTATTTTCGTGGTTTCTTCAAAGGTCTTGTTTATCAATAAACTTTGTAAAACTTGCTTCTTTTGAAATGCCATTGGTCAATATGAGCTCCTGAACATTTTCTTCCACCCCCGTCGCCTGCATTAGCCACAGACAGAAAATCGACTGGATCAGAAAAAGTAAGTCGCTTCCATGTTACAGGGATTCATGGCCTTGCCCACCTTGACATGCAACTGCAGAATGTTATATTGATTTAACGTTCCAGGGGAGATAAAGCACGCCTCACCTTGTAGAAGCTAACCATTAGCGTTAGCAACTTCACAACATGGCAGAACATGCTTGGGCCTGAGTGATCATAAACGTTACAGAGCAAACAGAGACAGCGGAAGAGTTGTGGTGCTATTAGATGTTTGAATATCATAAATATTAATGTGTAAGACTCCTAATCCTGCCGTTTCTCCCACCACCATCTCTCAGACAAACTTCTTCACCTCCTGAAACAAGAGGGCGTGTGCTTTCATTCCACAGAAAACTACTCACAAGGCATTCAGTCATAGCCGAGGCCGCTGCACATTTATTGATAAAATAAGTGAATGAGACACTTAAGGAAGTGCATCTGTGTTGGAATGTTAAGGCTCCGTCCGAGAACGGGAGGACAGCACAAACAAACCAGAAGAAAACAGATTCACTGCATATTGATGTTGAGGCTTCAAGGCTGCATCAGTTACAGGAAACAAGCTTCTGAACTATAAATACAAACTAGTACTCAGAGCCATGGACGTAATTTTTACTTTAGAAGTGGGGGGGGGGGGCATGGGGGGGGGGGGTATCTTTACAGTATGCTCTAATGGGAAACAGGCTTCAACACAAACGGTTGTTTTCCACTTGGTCCTAGAGCTCAACCAGTGTCAATTTAATATAGCTTAATATTGTTTTTGGATGGTAAAAAGTGCAGGGGTCAAAACTTGACTTTGGAAAAAGTGGGGGGGACATGTCCCCCCTGTCCCCCCCAAAAATTACGTCCATGCTCAGAGCAAAACAATACCTGCACCTGAAAGGCCATTCACACACACCAACAAGCATTAATGTTCCTGTCTTTGGGCCCTTTTCTTGTCTTCAGCAGGACGGCGCTGTTCTCACTCTGCGTGTCACTTCCTGGACAGATGGTATGTGAGCTGTCTCCACAAAATGCCAAGTTTACCTACACGCCTAAAACCCACAGTCACACACACACAAACTTGGATCCTGTATTCAGATCTACAGCAATACTCTGTCAAACCTGAGCAGCAGTAAGTAAATTACGCTTCCAGCTCCACTAGACTCCCCAAAAACCTTTCTATGAATAAATCTGGAGCCCACACACTCATCTGCTGACGAGGTTCTGACGCAGATCAGATCTTGTCTTCATACACCGGTGCCCAGTGTGCTAATTCACACGTCACAGCGACGCTCTGTTTAGCATAATTTAAAACCTTTGACCAGAGCCTATATTTACACTGATTTTATTATGGAAAGAAAGCAGACTCTCATTTATTATTAATTACTAAACTATAAACCTGTGTTCCAGCTTTGAAAAGGGGTTTAAGGGTTTTATTTTTGTAGATACACTTCGTGCGACATTAAAAATTAATTGGTTTCCTTTCAGCTGCAAAAACACATGAGCAGAATGAGTAAGCATGAAAACAGAATGCTGCATTCTTCGACGGTGAAGGCATTAACAGCATGTTCGTGACACTTACCCCCTCGCTGATTCACGTTTTTTGTTGAAATAAAAAGAAAAAGGGACGCTTTGTTTGGATGTCACTTTGCTGTTGATGTTGATGGGAGCTGAGTCATACATTAAGAGCTTGTCTTTTTGAGGAAACGTTAATGTCTTTTTTTTGAGTATGGAGTTACTTTTAGCTGTGACTCGGATTGTTGATCATTTAGTCCCTCCTTCAGATGCTTTGTCTGTTTTGGATGAAATGTAGACGTGAAGCTATGATGTGCAGTGGCGCATTTCTGATATTCTTGCTGTTTAACGAAGCATCATTTGTGCGTGCCCCCCCCCCCCCCCCCCGAAATTAATGCAATGTACCCGAACGCTGCAATATCCGAGTAACTAATAGGTGGAGTTGATGAAACGAGCGAGACAAACTCACCGTGGTAACTCCATCTCTGGTTTAGAGGTGTACGACCGCTGTCTTTTTTTTTTCTGCTGTGATCTAAAAATTACCCAGTTACTGACCTCTTCCATCGATGCTATGTTTGTTTTAGCCCCCAAACCCGTCTCGTTTTCCAGTTTGAGTAGTTTACTGTGACCCTAGCAGAATCCTCCACTACTACATGCCGTGCAGCAGCAAGTATGTGAACAAAAATTCAGCCTGCTGCCTGTTCAGAGAGAAAGTACAACAGTCCCTCGCTATAACATGGTTTACCCTTCGCAGCTTTGCTGTTTCACAGATTCTTTCTGTCAATGAATAAAAGGCGACAATGGTAACTGGCATTAACAAAAATCCAATCAGAAAATGGAAAACATAAGCAAACAGAAAAATAGAACCAACTGGACTAGACGAGAAAACAACCAATCAGAATCTAGATCCAGCCGCTGTTAGAACAAGCGGCCGGTAAATGTGACCGTCTGAAAAGTCTTTGCTTGGTGTGTACACATCCAGGGTCTCTCCTGGTTTTAAAGGTTACAGTGGCAACAGGGGCAGGAGAGCAGTGGAGTATTAGACCCTAACCGAACGCAAGGAGTGGTGCATCTGGTTAATTTATTGTTTTCATGATGCTGCTTTGGCAATAATCAGCGTTCGTTGTTCTAGTGGTGTTTTTGTGAGGATGAACATCCTGGCAGCCTATAGAAGGGTTCAGGCAGCTCACTTTACATATTTAGTTAAGTGAAAACTAATAAAGACACCTAAAAACAATTGTTACCCTTAGCACAATTGTGCATGCTCTTCATTACTGGGCATTGACAGTGTTTAAACAAGAGAGGAAAGTGTGTGTGAGGGTGGGGACCACATGGACATGGAAGTGTGCAACCTCTGGCTAACCAGTAGTGAAGGAGAGCTCCGTCAGGGGGTGTGAGACTGCTAACTATGTTGTAAAATGAAAGGTTTTCACTACTGCTGCAATTCTGATTTGGTCCGGTTTTCCAGCCCCCGGAGGCCTAGCCTGATCAGCCAGCCCCATGCGGCTGGGAACTCTCCTATTCAGATAACCCCACCCCCTGATAATTCTAACCGAGCCAATCAGAGTTGAGCAGCGTACATCACACAGGAGGAATTGAACGAAATTTTACTGTTTTAGCAGCTGACTTCACCTTGTGCAGTACTTTTTTTGTTTTCTCTAGAATGGAAGCTTCCCTAACCTAATACCTCATTGACCTCGTGTGATTTCATTAGCTATTATTTTCTGATACGTTCTATTAAAAATCACTGAACGTTTAAGCAAATTTAAAAAATGTGCTGAAACAAGATCTACGAGCAGAGATTGATGGTTAAATGTTGCCAGAAAACAAATTATTATTATTATTATTCAGCAAGAAAATGATTGACAGGAGGCTTACCATTGAAAAAGAACTTTCCTCTGATCCATAGACCAGGGGCGACCGTAGAAACCTGGAGGGAAACAAATATTAAATGAGAAAAAACAAGACCGGACTACTAACAGCTTTGGAATGTCACATTTAAAATATTCCTGTTGACTTGTGCTCTTGATCAACATCCAGTCAGCACAATATGACTCAGTCTTATTTATATCAAGATGTGTGCTGATAAGCTTACATTTTATAGGATAAAGAGTGGCAAGAGATGGAGCCTAATGGTTACTCATATAATGAAAACATGATTGGGTCCATGATTGGGTAGAATGCCTTCTCCAGGTCAGGGATGAGGTTCTGCCTCAAGTGGAGGAGTTTAAATATCTTCGGGTCTTGTTCACGAGTGAGGGAAAGATGAAGCGTGAGATCAATAGGCGGATTGGAGCTGCCGTGTCTGCAATGATGCGGGCGTTGTACTGATCTGTCGTGGTGAAGAGAAAGCTAAGCTGGAAGGCAAAGCTTCCAATTTACCAGTAGATCTACGTTCCTACCCTCACCTATGGTCATGAGCTTTGGGTAAATGGTAAATGGTAAATGGCCTGTATTTGATATAGCGCCTTCTAGAGTCCTGGAACCCCCCAAGGCGCTTTACATCACAATCAGTCATTCACCCATTCACACACACATTCACACACTGGTGGGGATGAGCTACGATGTAGCCACAGCTGCCCTGGGGCGTATTGACAGAGGTGAGGCTCCCGAGCACTGGCGCTAATGGTCCCTCCAACCACCACCAGCAGGCAAGGGGGATTAAGTGTCTTGCCCAAGGACACAACGACAGCGACAGACTGAGCGGGGCTCGAACCTGCAACCTTCCGATAACGGGGTGAGCACTTAGTTCCAGTGCCACCGTCGCCCACCATGGGTAGTGACCGAAAGAACGAGATCGCGGATACAAGCGGCAAAAATGTTTTCTCCACAGGGTGGCTGGGCTCTCCCTTGATAGGGTGAGAAGCTCGGTCATCCAGGAGGGACTCAGAGTAGACCCGCTGCTCCGCCACATTGAAAGGAGCCAGTTGAGGTGGCTCGAGCTTCTGGTCAGGATGTCTCCTGGACGCCTCCCTGGTGAGGTTTTTGGGCACATCCAACTGGGAGGAGACCCAGGGAAGATTCAGGACACGTTGGAGGGACTACTGGACCATTCCCATCTGTACCGGGTCGGCCCGGGCCGGGTAGCCCCAGTCGGCCCCAGCCTGGCCCGGTTGATTCCACACATCCTTGTCTGAAGCCCATGTGGGCTGATTCTACCCACCAGTCAGAGGCTTGCTCTAATGGAAGGTGTGAATTTGCTGTCAGCAGTGGGTGTGTTGGCCCTGGTCGGCCTGAAGCAGACCCCCTCGAGAAGAGGGCTAAGAATGAGCCTTGGTTGGCCCGGAAAAATACCAGGCCACCCAGATATGTAAACAACCTACGCTACCCGGGCCGACCCGGTACAGATGGGAATGGCCCATAAGTCTCTCAGCTGGCCAGGGAACACCTTAGGATTCCCCCGGATACAGCCTTTTTTTTACCACATCAAACAAAGGGTAAAGAAAAGTTTTTTTATTTTGTAATAGAACGATAAGAAGATGGTTACTTCACCATTTTTAGAAATAAAAAAGAGAATGCTGTTTTTGGTCATAAAGGAACAATTAGTTTTGGATCACAGATAGCCTGGGTAGAAGTTCCAGTGTGGTGTTTGCAAACCACACAAAATGAGCTGAGATCTTTCAGCTCCTACTCGGCCACCTCTCGCTGCATGTGTCCTCATTTATCTGCAGACAGAGTCTCCGCCATGTTTTCTATTTTTAGAAATGAGAACATCTCCAGTGTCCCTTTGTGTTTTGAATAAGTCTAGAGAGCAAAAGTGTGTGTGTGTGTGTGTGTGTGTGTGTGTGTGTGTGTGTGTGTGTGTGTGTGTGTGTGTGTGTGTGTGTGTGTGTGTGTGTGTGTGTAAATGGGTCAGACTGAGAAGTAAATAAAATACAATCTAAGCACTTTTGTCTGCATGCCCATGGGGTTGTTTTTTTATTGCTTTAGGGTGCATGTGTGAGGCTGAGACAGGAGAAAAAAAGAATTGCCAGTAAAGAATGAGATCTATTTTAGTGAGATTTAATAGAACGAGAAAGTCCAATGAAAATAAAGAAGCTATACAGTTGCAAATCTGCACAAAATGACTAAAAACATGACTTTACTTCTGCTTAGGCTTCTTCAGACAGACCGATAAAATAAATATGTCTGCAACTCTTAGTTTATAACATGCATAAACAATCTGTTAACCATTTGAAGAAGACATCTCAGCATGGGTTTTAATGTTGATAAAATGTGTTTGTCTTTCATTTTGTTCTTCCCTGATGCATCAACAATTGCAAATTAAACCTACAGAAAAACATATTAAAATATGTAACTGTGGAACATCACAGGGTCAAAACTATGAACAAGATTTGTATTTTAGATGTGTGTTATTTGCTGCCGGTGTGTTTTACTATCATTCTGTCAACTTAACAAATATTAAAACAATCCTAGATGAAACATCTGATTTAAAATAACTTTCAATTAATCTTATTTGTTATTTTTCCAGTATTGGTAGATATGTTTCATGTTGTATATAAAAGCAATAAGATATGGTAGAAAATGAATTTGTATCTAGACAACAATCTATTATCAAAACCTCATTATTCCAGTAATAAATGTGACCTGTAAAGGCATTGTCGTGGCTCTCTTTATTCACATCTGTTTTTCTCAGCTTGAGAATGCTGGCTTTCTTTTGTCATCCTCATCATTATAAGCAGGCTGTCAGTGTTCCCAGATCTCCGTCAGCATCACTTTTCCTATTGTAGTGCTCCAGCATCATCCTCACCTTGCTTATTTCTAACACATAACTCTTGTAAGTCGCTTTGGACAAAAGCGTCTGCTAAATACATAAACATAATAAACCCGAGCACCATGCTACAGACAGCAGCCCATCTCATCTCCACTTCAGGCTTGGCTGATTCCTACATCCTTTCCCACAGACCTCCATCCTTCTCCTGCCTTCATAAATATATTCATCAACACCTCCACGCCCATTTACAGCGTTCACACAGCGTTTGTCTTCAAATGCATGATAAATTAAAATAACTGAGAACAATAAAAAAATGAAAAATAAAAACATATGATGAGGAAGGGAGGTCATTCATAAATGAAGTCGGCCGCTCTCACCTTCCACCACCCCACAAAGGAACTGCCTCTCCTCCTCCATTCTGCTCCTGCTCGGCTCCGCTGCCTCCCTCCGCTCCCGGTCAGCCACTAACGAGCTACGGAACACGCTTTCTCCGTCCGCCAGCTCAGTGTCCGGGGATTTTCATGTTCTTCATTCTTCTCATTGACATGCTTCCTCGTCTCCCTCTCATCCACCTCCTCCTCACCACCGGTCACTACATCGCTGATTCTCTTGTGCTGCGTTCACGCGCTCTCCGGAAAAAGCGGCTTGTTGCTGGTATGCAATCAGACAACAAAATCTAAATACAAGTAAAGTTTCCGCTGTTGTAAAAAGTCGTTATGGCCCACTTACGACATTAAAACAGGTACAGTTTAAAGGTGTGGTTCACTGAAAATAAAATTAATAATTAGATGAGTTTTTCATGCAGTCTGAGCATGAATAGTCTCCACCTATCTGCTGCATTAGCTTCTGATAGAAAATAGATGGTGAAAATGTAGGGTTAGAAAAGCCTGACAGATCTACGTCACACTGCTGGGCTGCTAACTCACATGCATTGAGCTTAAAGCCTAATTTATACTTCTTCGTGAGCTCCGCGAGGGAGAGACACACACGCAGTGACAGGAGACATTTTGCTTTCCTGGGGAGTGATTGAAAACAGTTCCCCACCAGAACAACAGAGGGTGGAGCACTATTCTGAAGTATCCTGTCACCATTACAGTCACGTATCCGGTCCATGATAGGGAGCCTCCTACCATGGACCGGATACGTGACTTTAATTGTGACAGGATTAGGTCTCCTAATGGGGGCCTCCTGAGTCTCCTCCCTTTCTGGTCTGCTCCTGGGTCCCCGTAAGAACGAAAAAATGAATGCAAGTCAACAGGGCTAAAAATGCTATTTTCTAATCCGCTTTGCCTTAGGCCTTGGATCACACACATGTGGAACTGCAATTCAAATGAAATGTAATGATGGGTGTTTCGACCACGCCAGTCACGTACTTTCAGATTCATCAGCTTGTTAAAGTTCGTAATTAGCATGACTACAAACTAGAAATCGGCACGCCGCATGTGACATCACCACATAATCTCCTCTCCCCTAACGTAGCTGCTTAAAATCTGTGAAATGATAATCCTGATAACTGATCCTACGTGTTTCTCAGCTACACGTCACCAGAACAGTGTCATGTTGTGGTGTAGATATCTGACCCACAACATACAGAATCAGCTTAGAGACAAGGGTAAAGTGTTTAAATAAGAATTTATTAAAAGGGAAACCAAGGAAGCAGCATAAACGTAGCCAAGTTCTTCACAACGGGAGCCGGTGCAGGAAATCTGTGGACAGATGGGAGTTAGATCCAACTCGAGGAGGGAACAGGGAATCTGAATTGTGCGGAGGACTTACAGTCTGGAGAGGGGGGAAATAGCGGAGTGGTCTGGTCTGGGCTGAGCTGGGCTGAGAGGAATTTTCCTGGGACTGAGATCCAGAAGGTGAGATGTGGAGGGAGCTGAGTTTGTGGAGATCCATGGAGCTTAGGTGGGCAGCTGGAGGTGGTTCTGGCCAGGGAGAGGCTGAGAGACAGGCAGGTTGAAGTTCCAGAGGATAGGGGTTCCAAAATGCAGCCAGTCAGAGATGAAGGTGGAGGTTTGTCTGGTGAGCAAGAGCAGGAAGTAAGTAAGTATCTCTGGGTCTTGTTCACAAGTGAGGGAAAACTGCAGCGTGAGATCAATAGGCGGATTGGTGCTGCATCTGCAGTGATGCGGGCATGTACTGGTCTGTCGTGGTGAAGAGAGAGCTGAGTCAGAAGGCGAAGCTCTCGATTTACCGGTCGATCTACGTTCCTACCCTTACCTATGGTAGAAGGACCTCGATGCGACCAAATCAGTCCTGGATTGTCTCCGTGGGTCACACGGCTGATGAACTATCGGCATCTCAAAGTCTGTAACTCTGAAGGAGTTTTTGCATCTCAACTTAACTAAGAAATCAATAACTCTGGAAAGAGTTTTTCGTCAGCTGGTTACAGTTTACATTTATTAGCTATTCTTATCGGTGTGACAGAACAGCTTGGCAGAGGATCCGGGCGGCCGACCCGTCTCCTCAGGACGGTGTTGGTTCAAGAACTGACGTGAAGCTGATGGAGGTTAGTTTACAAAGACCTCAGAACACACCCCCTCTCAGCCAGAAAGCTTTGGTCATGCGTCAAAAACATGTGTTGGCAGTTATTGTTTACTCTGGATAAACTCTGTGTTAGATGGATAAGGTGGAAGCTGGCCTTCTGATTTGCTGAACACACATTCCTGTCATCAACCATAGTAATCATTATTATACCCAAAGCATAATAATTAATTTCATGCAATTAAAATACATTTATACTTAACCAAATGATTATTTATGATGATTATAATAAACGGTAATAAAGTCAAAGAGTTTGTTAATATTATTATTTAATTATTATTGTGAACTTGAAGTGTCCTTCTTGTGGGATGGAACAGCAGCAGATAATCAGATATATTCTTCCGACATCATGACTCCTTGGTTAATCTGTGGACTTAAAAGTAACTGTCTGACCCAGCTTGACCCAGCTGGGTAAATGTGACCTTTGCCACAAATTGGAGAACCTTTTTTTTTTTTTTTTTTACCGTGTCCTGTCTGGCTGTGAAGCAAACAGAATTGATGTCTGAATGCTGGTGACAAGCCTTACAGATTTACTCTCAGGTGGAGCATCAAAGCGTCTGCTTTTAATGTCACGCCTGATACTTAAAACTTTATTGTTATTGTTTTTGAATGCTTTGTAATTCCGACCACACACGGAGTCGGAGGTGAAAGAGAAAGGAAAAGACAAAAGGTGGGGAGAGAGGGGGGAAGGGGGTGGGGGGTTCCACAAAAATAAACAATAATGAACAAGAGTCTGCTTCTAGATCTGCAGAAAGAGAAAGAACAGAAAAAAATGGGACACACAACAATACATCAAGTGCAAGCTACCACTGCGTCAACCTGATGATGAAAGATAAAATCAACATTGTTTAACTGAACAATTACACGATAATAAATCATAGTGCATTTAGTGCCAACCATAGCCTTAAGACATGTGTTGAATGTGCCCAAGCCCATACATTTGAGAGCACCATGTGAGCACCTGTGTGTGTACACGCACTTGTTTATGTAAGGTTTCTCTATCCCCAAAGATGTGTAGGAGACGGGGGGAGCTCCAAGTCCTAGAGATCCAGGCGTTGCCCCAGAACACAGGAACCCCAAGGAGACTGCAACCAGAAAGGCCACTGCCCCCCTCGAGAGGCACAGAGGATCGCCCCGGGGGGCCACAACCAGCAGCCGGCAGAGTCCCGGGAGATATCAGCGGCAAGCACACAGGCAAATTAGAGAACCTTGATGATGCTACAGATGGATGGATGGATGTTTACCAAAAATAGACTTTAAAGACTTTATTGATTCCAAGTGGAGAAATTCGCTTGTTACAGCAGCACCAACACTTAAGAGAATAATTAGAAGAAAAATAATAACACCTTCAACCACTAAACCACGAATAAAAATTAAACTTGGGTTCCAGAATTATGCTGCATACTGCGAGAGACATAGACATACTAGAATTGCACAAGTACTGAACACTTACTGAGTATTGCATTGATGTTATTGTGTACCAGGATAATGCCAGTACCAGTTAAACTGAGGAGTAATACACTCTTACTGCAGAGGGGATGAAAGATCTACGGAAGGGTTCTGTTTTACATCTGGCATGTGTGTCTACCTCTGAAGGAGCTGTCCATGGTCTCCACAGTAGAATGCAGTGAGTGGGAGGGGATTTTAGATGGAGGACATCTTCCTCAACATCCTGCTTTCACACGTCTCCTCAACTGAATCCAGTGGGCAGCCCAGAACCGAGCTAGCTTTGTCAACTATCTTGTTCAGTCTCTTCTTGTCTTGGTCAGAGCTGCCTGCACCCCAACAGACCACAGCAGAGTGAATGACAGAGCCAACAACAGAGTGATAAAAGAATTTTAGCAAACGCAAATTAACTCAGAAGGACCTCAGTCTCCTCTGGAGGTGGAGGTGGCTTTGGCCCTTATTATACAGAGCATCTGTATTGTTGGACCAGTTCAGTTTGCTGTTGAGGTGAACACCCAGGTACATATCCACCACCTCACTGTATGCCCCCTGGATGTTTACTGCTGAGTGTTTCTCTGGAAGTCAATCATCCTTTCTTTTTTTTACTGGTGTTCAAACGAAGGCGGTTACCCTCACACCAGTCCACATTGGCCATAAGATTGACCTGTACTCCTGGTCATACCCCTCAGACATAGAGCCGACAGTGGCCTTCTGGAGGTGAGAGCTACTGGTGTTGTAGGTGAAGAAAGAGCAAATAAACAGCGGGGTCACTATCTCTGCTGTTTTGTGTCAGTCCAACCAACCCTCTTACACAGGACCTGAGGGGTCCTGTCACGGTTTCCACATCTCATCGCCCTTCCACACCAAGACTTGACACTCAGGACTCCACTTCCCAGAATTCCTCCAACCTTAAGACCTCCATGTCATTATACTAATATAACAGGACACCAATTCCAACCGTCTACTCAGTCATCGATCTACGCCTTGAGTTCCGAGACATGGATCCTTCCAACACTCACCTGACCAGTAAATCAGTTTTCTGGAATGTCTATATGATCCTGTTTCCGTTCGGGATACGTCCAGGCCTTCCTAAATCAAATCTGCTTGTTTATTTCTCCCAGCGCTTCTACTACATGCTACAGCTCAACTACCGTTCACTCGATTCAGTCCCGTGTTTAACCTGACAGTCTGTATGTGGTCCCCATTCACACTGATTGCAGGCAAAACTAGAAATAAGACGTTCATGTGCTCAGCTCAAGAGATTAAAAATTGGTAAGAGATAAAGAGGAAATAGTGTTCAAACTACTTTAAATTTCAAGTTTATAAAGTTATTCATGGCTTTGATTTACTTTCCCAGCACCACAAAATCCAAATGGCTTGAAACCATCAGCCCAAAATGAGACCAGCATCACTCTGCAGTGGAATAAAATAAACTACAGTGTCAGTTTTGTTCTCCAGTTTAATGGAACAGAGAACAACATCAGTGCACCAGATGGAGATGGACCAGTAACTCAGACAGTCTCATCTCTGACTGCAGGATCTAAATACACATTTACTCTGTTCTCTGTGTTTACAGCTGCTACTGGTGAGATCATTTTATCACTTCTACACTAATGAAATGTGCCAAGTGTTTCATTTTTTGGGGAGAAAGAGTCGGTGTTAAACTTCATCCAATATAAAACATTTAATAAAGCTGTGAGATATAGAAGTTAATTCATAAAGAGAAGCTTAGAATCACATGACATGGGTTGGATTTGATCTTCCCTCCCTCCAGCAGAGGGTGTTGTGCTGTTACTTTAAGTTTATTCTTAAGGTGTAAAGGTAGGCCCAATCTAAATACTCACACAGCGCCCTGTGGACTTGAGCAAAGTGCACTTGGAGAAAATGCGCCGTAAGGCTTCAGGTGTGTAGTACACAAGTGTGCAAATAATTGCAGGATTGAGACAGGGAGCATTGTCATCGATCGCAATACATGCCAGGATGCTGGCCGCTGTGGTACTTTTTTTCAAAAACCTTTATTAACAATTTTTAAACAAACAGCCAAACAGTTATTTGAAATAAATTTACATTTATTGCTGCTTTGTTTGAACATTTAAGAGCATCAACTAATCATCCTAAAATACACTAATTCCATTAGAAAATACATATTTTCAGAAAAAGAACTTGAGCCTTTTCCCCCACAGCAATGACTTATGGGTAATACCCTTGCCCGAGGTCCACATCGCTGCAGACTTGGGTGAGGTGTAGAATAATGGTGCAATGAGGGCGTGGTCAACTTCCACACTTGAGAATCGGGATACCCTACGCACTCGCACCCCTGACCGGGAATGTGCAATTGAAGGGCATAAGGGTGCAAGTGAGGGTATTGGGATTGGGCTGAAGTCAGTCAGCATGTGTTGAGTAATGGCTGACAAAAGCAGAAGTTCATCTGTGACAGTTTAATCTTCATCCTTCCACTCTTGTTCACTAAGCGTGTTGTTTGTGAAGATTTAAAGAAGTAGTTAAAAGAAAATATTACTCTTTTTTTGTGAAGAAAACAATTTACAGTGCTAATGATACTTGATTTTTTTCATGATGCCAAGCACCTTTATCTTTTATATGTGTATAATTTAATGAGTGGATATATTTTGCAATCTAAATGTAGAGAATATATATTTACATTTTTTGTAGTTTCACTCTTGGTAATTGGAGGCAACGTCAATAAAGTAGACATCGACGTGCCAGTTATCAAAGAGTTTATCTTTCTGCATAGCTGTTACAACCACACACAGTGAGGGCAGGCCACCACACCATCCAGAACTGTCCAGAACAAAAGAAGAAACAAGAATTACATTAAAAGTTTCTATCAGCAATGTCTTTCATAATTGGCTCAGTTGCCATGTCTGTTCATTTCATCTGATCCTGTTTTCATCTCCCGCCTTTAAAAGGGGGTTGGAGGAATTCACCCAACACCCACTCAGTCTGTCCATTTCTAAATGATTAATGACCTTCACTTGTAATACACCTTTCTGAGTCAGAAGTCTCTGAAGCACTTTACACTTCAGTCAATCTTTCAGGGGTCATGCAAGCCTCGTGGCTAGGCTACGACCTCATGACATAATAACATTGTGCTAGAGCAAGCATGATCTAATAGCTCATAGCTGCATCCTGACGGTCTTAAATAGCTGTGGACCGAGGTATGATGCAATCATAGGAGTAGGGGGTAGGAATGTGTTGCTTATGTACAGAGAATGGTGATGTGGAAGATAGCAGTAAAAACATTTTTGTGTAGATATAAGATATACTGCTGGACCTAAATACACTTTCACTCTGTTCTCTGTGTTTGAGAACATCAGAAGCTCTGGAGTGGAACTTACAACTGAAACTGGTTAAGACATTTTAACAATGTTGACAGGAATGGAAGGTGACGAGTGTTTTTGTTTTTGGTGGAAACCGCCTCAGGACGTAAATCTTATCCAATACAAACTTTAGAAGCTTTGTTTTGTTCTGCTCTTTAAGTCAGTCATACATTTACACACTGATGATGATGAGCTGCATTTTAGCTACAGCTGCCCTAGTGCACACCAATCCCTCTAACTACCACCAGTAGTCCAAGGACACAACGACTGACATGGAAAGAGCCTGGTTGTGAACGAGCAGCCCACCATGTACAGGGTGACCTCTCAACCCCTAAGCCACCGTTTGTCCACTTGTTCATCGCTCTTGACCGCAGCTCAAACAGTTTAATAACATAACATTTTCCACAGGATAATTAAATATTATACTGTTCTACTTCCTGCTTTATCATTCAGCTCCAAAAAATCCAGGTTTCAATCTTGGCAACATTGACTACAATCATGGTATGATTGTCAGAGCTGATGAAGTCCGTCTTGCTATAGAGAAAAGGTCATTAAACAAAGCCTGCGGCCCTGATCAACTATCAGCAGGGCACATGAAGTACGCTAGCTGTAGAGCTCAGGTGTTACGTTCATTGTGCTTTACCGGTTTTATGAAGCATGGAATCTTGCCTGACCATATGTTATCTGTTCTCTTAGTCCCTATAGTCAAAGAGAAAACTGGGGAAATTGCCTGCATTGATAAATACAGGCCTATTGCTATGGCAAGTGTGTTGTCCAAAGTGCTTGAGCATATTTTGCGGGAAAGACTGCAACATTTTATAACTACAACAGAGAATCAGTTTGGTTTTAAAGGTAAACTTAGTACTGACTTGTGTATCTATGCTTTAAAAGAAACTGTAAGCAAATACATGAGTTATAATAATTCTGTTTTTATGTGTTTTTAGATGCCTCTAAGGCCTTTGACAGAGTCAATCATCAGAAATTATTCATCAAGCTACAAAACAGAGGGGTCCCTTCATACCTAGTTAGGATTTTGCACTTCTGGTACTCTCATCAATTGATGCAGGTAAAGTGGGGGACAGAAGTGTCTGAACCTTTCTCTGTATCGAATGGAGTCAGACAAGGCGGGATTCTGTCTCCTGTCCTTTTTAACCTGTACCTTGACGAGTTGTCTGTTACTCTGAATTAGAGTAAGACTGGATGCTTGGTGGGTGACCGCCTTGTAAATCATTTAATATATGCAGATGACCTAGTCCTCACGTCTCCCTATAGCACAGGCCTGCAGCAGCTGCTCAGGGCATGTGCTAAGTATGGGGAGCAATTTGACATCCTGTTTAACCCTAAAAAGAGTGTGGTTATGATTGCTGCTACTAAAGGGGACCTGGAGCTTAATTTTCCATCTTTTAACTTAACAAATCAGGTCCTCGAAGTGGTAAGCAAAGTAAAATATTTGGGGCACAGTTTAAGAAGTGACCTCTGTGATGACGAGGATATTAAGAGGCAATGCGGTAAGTTGTACATGCAGTCTAACACTCTGGAACGTAACTTTGGCATGCGCTCAGATCCTGTTAAAGTGTCCCTCTTTCGTTCCTTTTGTACTCGCCTCTATACAGACGACTTGTGGTGCAACTATGGTAAGGTAGTAATGAAGATGCTTCAAGTGGCTTATCAGGATGCTTTTAGAATCCTCATGAAACTCCCTAGATCAGGGGTGTCAAACATGCGGCCCGCGGGCCGGATCCGGCCCGCAAGCAGGTTAAATCCGGCCCGCGAGATGGTTGTGTAAACTTTATTTTCATACTTTACAATGTAGAGTGAAAATAAACGTATCATTGCGAGCAAGTTTTCTCTGTAATGAGTATAAATAAAACAAAGCTGCACTCAAGGCTCACACAAGAACTTGAATCACTTCCTGAAGTTGGCCGCCACTGAGGATGTAACTTCTGATATTGATGTTCTGGTGAAGCTAAAAGATGTAAAGTAAAATGAGTCAAATATACTTTAAGTGCTGCATGAAACTGATCTAGCCATGTGATCTGTAAGCTCTGAATCACTAAGGAATGTTTTTATTATTTATTGATTTTGTGATTTTTTTTCAAATTTTCAAGTACACTTCAGGTGTTTTACTATTTTGGATACGCTGTCCTCAGGCTCCAGCTTTGTTTGATATTGATCGTATTAAAACAAAGAAAACAATCTGAATTTGTTTTTAATTTACCGGTCCGGCCCACGTGGGACTTAATTTCCCTCAATGTAGCCCCTGAGCTAAAATGAGTTTGACACCTCTGCCCTAGATGGACCTCTGCATGTCATGTTTGTTGTGAGTAACATCCCTACTTTTCATGCGCTTCTGAGGCTCTTCATGTGTAAATTCATCTGCCGACTGAGTTTGTCAGCTAACACTGTTAGAGCACTGTCATCTTTAACTTAGTGACACGAGGTACTCCTCAATCCTTTTTAAACATTGGAACAACTGCCTATATGGTTTGTAATTAGAATGTGTTTTTACTTTTATTTCATTCTTGTTATGGACATATCCCTTGTCTGAAATAAAGTTGGAATGAATGAAGCTTTTGTCAGAGACATGTCTCCACTCGAATAGACGCAGTAGAGCCTTTGGTCAAAAACAGAACATCCATGTCGCTACATTAGGGTCCTTTGGATTTGCCATTTTAGGAACTGGAATGGTGCAGGATTCCTTCTGACTAAAGTTCAAAAGAAGCTGAAATAACCTGGTGATGACTGCACCCAGCTGTGAAGCTGGGTTCATTACTTCACATTAAGTAGAAAAGGCCTTTAAATATTTGAGTGTTGTCTGAGGTCCCTAGGTAAACGCCCATTTAACACTTGTTAAAATTGGATTTAACAGTTGAACACTTACTCTTAAAATTTAGTTCTAGGAAGCTTAAGTTTGGCCAAACTTGGTATTTAAGCATATTAACGATCCCTTTAGGGTCTGATCCTTTTCGAAGTTGCAAATCCTCAGTTTCTTTTCAGACATGAAATGTCTGACCAGCAGACCTTGAGGATCTGACCAGCTGATTCAGATTAAGAATATGGCCTTTGACATCTAGAAGTAAACTGCTCACATGCTGAGACTTTGAGGCTAAAACAGGATCACTGAGAAGCCTCAGATACGTACACACCTGGCATCAGGATAGTTTTAAACATATCTATGATCAAATATGTTTGTTCTGCATCGTAATAGTGTGATTTTTGTAAGCTAGGTTTTTGCCTCCTTCAAGTGGAAACTCTGGCAACTCCCTGGCATACATAACCTACCTAGTTAAAAAAAAAATCAGGCACTTTTGAACTACACACCAAACGACGCACTACAGTATCATGTTAAAAATGACCATGTTTATTTGCCGTCGTGGCCGGAGCCCAGGCTGCTGTTGCCGTCGTGGCCGGAGCCCAGGCTGCTGTTGCCGTCGTGGCCGGAGCCCAGGCTGCTGTTGCCGTCGTGGCCGGAGCCCAGGCTGCTGTTGCCGTCGTGGCCGGAGCCCAGGCTGCTGTTGCCGTCGTGGCCGGAGCCCAGGCTGCTGTTGCCGTCGTGGCCGGAGCCCAGGCTGCTGTTGCCGTCGTGGCCGGAGCCCAGGCTGCTGTTGCCGTCGTGGCCGGAGCCCAGGCTGCTGTTGCCGTCGTGGCCGGAGCCCAGGCTGCTGTTGCCGTCGTGGCCGGAGCCCAGGCTGCTGTTGCCGTCGTGGCCGGAGCCCAGGCTGCTGTTGCCGTCGTGGCCGGAGCCCAGGCTGCTGTTGCCGTCGTGGCCGGAGCCCAGGCTGCTGTTGCCGTCGTGGCCGGAGCCCAGGCTGCTGTTGCCGTCGTGGCCGGAGCCCAGGCTGCTGTTGCCGTCGTGGCCGGAGCCCAGGCTGCTGTTGCCGTCGTGGCCGGAGCCCAGGCTGCTGTTGCCGTCGTGGCCGGAGCCCAGGCTGCTGTTGCCGTCGTGGCCGGAGCCCAGGCTGCTGTTGCCGTCGTGGCCGGAGCCCAGGCTGCTGTTGCCGTCGTGGCCGGAGCCCAGGCTGCTGTTGCCGTCGTGGCCGGAGCCCAGGCTGCTGTTGCCGTCGTGGCCGGAGCCCAGGCTGCTGTTGCCGTCGTGGCCGGAGCCCAGGCTGCTGTTGCCGTCGTGGCCGGAGCCCAGGCTGCTGTTGCCGTCGTGGCCGGAGCCCAGGCTGCTGTTGCCGTCGTGGCCGGAGCCCAGGCTGCTGTTGCCGTCGTGGCCGGAGCCCAGGCTGCTGTTGCCGTCGTGGCCGGAGCCCAGGCTGCTGTTGCCGTCGTGGCCGGAGCCCAGGCTGCTGTTGCCGTCGTGGCCGGAGCCCAGGCTGCTGTTGCCGTCGTGGCCGGAGCCCAGGCTGCTGTTGCCGTCGTGGCCGGAGCCCAGGCTGCTGTTGCCGTCGTGGCCGGAGCCCAGGCTGCTGTTGCCGTCGTGGCCGGAGCCCAGGCTGCTGTTGCCGTCGTGGCCGGAGCCCAGGCTGCTGTTGCCGTCGTGGCCGGAGCCCAGGCTGCTGTTGCCGTCGTGGCCGGAGCCCAGGCTGCTGTTGCCGTCGTGGCCGGAGCCCAGGCTGCTGTTGCCGTCGTGGCCGGAGCCCAGGCTGCTGTTGCCGTCGTGGCCGGAGCCCAGGCTGCTGTTGCCGTCGTGGCCGGAGCCCAGGCTGCTGTTGCCGTCGTGGCCGGAGCCCAGGCTGCTGTTGCCGTCGTGGCCGGAGCCCAGGCTGCTGTTGCCGTCGTGGCCGGAGCCCAGGCTGCTGTTGCCGTCGTGGCCGGAGCCCAGGCTGCTGTTGCCGTCGTGGCCGGAGCCCAGGCTGCTGTTGCCGTCGTGGCCGGAGCCCAGGCTGCTGTTGCCGTCGTGGCCGGAGCCCAGGCTGCTGTTGCCGTCGTGGCCGGAGCCCAGGCTGCTGTTGCCGTCGTGGCCGGAGCCCAGGCTGCTGTTGCCGTCGTGGCCGGAGCCCAGGCTGCTGTTGCCGTCGTGGCCGGAGCCCAGGCTGCTGTTGCCGTCGTGGCCGGAGCCCAGGCTGCTGTTGCCGTCGTGGCCGGAGCCCAGGCTGCTGTTGCCGTCGTGGCCGGAGCCCAGGCTGCTGTTGCCGTCGTGGCCGGAGCCCAGGCTGCTGTTGCCGTCGTGGCCGGAGCCCAGGCTGCTGTTGCCGTCGTGGCCGGAGCCCAGGCTGCTGTTGCCGTCGTGGCCGGAGCCCAGGCTGCTGTTGCCGTCGTGGCCGGAGCCCAGGCTGCTGTTGCCGTCGTGGCCGGAGCCCAGGCTGCTGTTGCCGTCGTGGCCGGAGCCCAGGCTGCTGTTGCCGTCGTGGCCGGAGCCCAGGCTGCTGTTGCCGTCGTGGCCGGAGCCCAGGCTGCTGTTGCCGTCGTGGCCGGAGCCCAGGCTGCTGTTGCCGTCGTGGCCGGAGCCCAGGCTGCTGTTGCCGTCGTGGCCGGAGCCCAGGCTGCTGTTGCCGTCGTGGCCGGAGCCCAGGCTGCTGTTGCCGTCGTGGCCGGAGCCCAGGCTGCTGTTGCCGTCGTGGCCGGAGCCCAGGCTGCTGTTGCCGTCGTGGCCGGAGCCCAGGCTGCTGTTGCCGTCGTGGCCGGAGCCCAGGCTGCTGTTGCCGTCGTGGCCGGAGCCCAGGCTGCTGTTGCCGTCGTGGCCGGAGCCCAGGCTGCTGTTGCCGTCGTGCACAAGCTCCACTTCATTGGTTCCCATGTGTTCTTAAATGAAATGAAATTTTAAGATTTCAGATAATATTCAGTCAGGTTTGACTCATATTTCATTTAAGAAACAGCATTCCTCCAAAATGTCATGAGTTTCAAGTCTTACCTTTCACTGAAAGTAGAGCCAAAGAGGAATCCACTGACTGGAGAAATGCAACAACATCCTTGACCGCAAGGTCATTTGGCGACACAGCTTAACAAAGGAGACACTGTTAGTAATAGCTGTCGGAAGTTTGTAAAACTTTCATTTAATTCTCACCATTCTGCTTATTCTGTTGGTCAGCTCTGACATCTGGCTCATCAACAGGTAGACAAAATCCTACAAAGAAAACATTTTGTCTCAAGTGTTTCTAAACCTTAAACTTTAATAAACAAGAAACTTGAAGATAGCGCAAACCATAGCCATGCATTTAATTGTCCCCATCCCATTACTTTTCAGTCAACTAACACTTTTGAGAAACTTTTAAACAAACCTTTGTTGAGCCACAACGTCACCAAACAAACAAGCAAAATCCAAACGTCTCCCATGATTCTTGCCTCCAACTTAGCTCAGCTGCCACACCTGAGGTTTATATAGCTAAAACTGCAGGCTTCGCAGCTGCAGCTCATCTGATTTAAGTGGTTTTCCCTCTAAATAGGTAAACCAATCCACTGGAACAATTAGGAATTCTCCTGTGTGCATTTTAGTCAGCGTTCCATTTTTCAATAATTGAAATGTTTTTTCTAAGAGAAACAATCTCACTAATATAAAATGTTTTTAATTCTGTGGAATCCCATGAAGATTTGTGTCAAGGCTTTTCAAAAATGTTTTAAAACTTCTGTCAAAGTGATGACAAACAAAGGTGTCTTCTCATTTAGTTTTCATGAATAAATGACCAGTATTAACTATTAAAGCTGTCATTTGTGATTGTGTTGTTTTCCATTCAAAGTCCCTGATGTTCCCTTGAAGTGGGCATATGCACATCTGACTTTTTGCATCATCTTGTGCTGCCTTAAGAGCAATGGGGGGGCTTGTCAGTTTTTCATAGTGCTAAGCAGTTTAGTCATAAAAGACTTCTAAATAGTACAGAATGGAATTAAAAGAAGGTTTAATGTTCTTTAAATTGCATTTAGAAGAAGAAGAAAAAGAAGGAGAAGAAGAAGAAGAAGAAGAAGAAGAAAATATCATTTCTATAGCGCCTCTCAAGATAAAAATCACGAGGCGCTTCACAAAAACCAAAAACAAAAAATATAAAAATATAAAAACAAAAAAATAAAAAAATAATAAAAATAAAAAAAGCATTCAGAAAATGTTTAAAAATATGTTAAAAATGAGCTAAAATAGGCAATTGCGATTTAAAAGAAAAAATGTTAAGAAAGAGAGAGTGAATAGGAACGAGGGAAATCAGTGGATCCTGAGGAAGGTGGAATAGGTGGGGAGAGCAGAACAAAGAGAGAGGGGTTGAAGAAGGTCATACAAAAGCCAGCTTGAACAAGTGAGTCTTCAGCTGCTTTTTAAAGGAGACCACTGAGTCCACTGATCTCAGGCTCAGGGGGAGAGAGTTCCAGAGTCTGGGGGCCACAGCAGCAAATGATCTGTCACCTTTGGTCTTTAGCCTGGTGCGCTGCACAACCAGTAGGCTTTGATCACTGGACCTCAGGGACCTGCTGGGGGTGTAGGGACTAAGAAGATCACCAATGTAAGATGGTGCTTGTCCATGTAAGGCCCCATAGACCAGAACCAGGATCTTGAAATGAACCCTGAGGCTGACTGGCAGCCAGTGAAGCTGGAGGAGAAGCGGGGTGATGTGGGTGTGTTTGGAGGACTTGGTCAGAAGTCGAGCACAGGCATTCTGAACCACCTGTAGACGGTTCAGAGAGGTTCTGCTCAGACACGTGAAAAGAGAGTTACAGTAGTCTAAGCGTGAGGAGATGAAGGTGTGGAGAATTGTCTCAAGTTCAGAGCGAGACAGAATGGGACTCAGCTTAGCAATGTTCCTGAGATGGAAGAAGGAAGAGCAAACAAGAGAACTGACATGAGAATCCAGGGTGAGAGCTGGGTCAAAGGTCATGCCAAGATTCCTGACAGAGGGTTTGGTGTGGGAAGCAAGCTGACCAAGAGAGTCTCTGACTTTGGGAACCAGCTTATCTGGGGCACAGATGAGGATCTCAGTCTTACCTTCATTCAGCTGAAGAAAGCTCCCAGCCATCCAGGTTTTGATAGAGTCTAAGCAGGTGTGTAACCTTCTAAACCTTTCAAATAATGTCTATGTTCTTGTAGGAGATTCTAGGATTCTTTGTTTATACAGTGATTGTAGACCACTTTGTCTTGATTCAAGAAAAGAGTCAGGTTTATAAAAGTAAGAATTTATTTTCCAAACAATTAAAACATGACAATTTAACTAATATTTACTGTGATGGATGGATCTAGGTGGATGGAATGTGATGTATGGTGCCTATGTGTGAATGTGATGTTATCAGAATTTTCGTATCTAGAAGAACTGAGTTCTGGGTGTAAAAGGGAAAGAATTTGGTTTGTGTTAAGCTATGAAGTTGATTCTTATCAAAAATCATCAGATGCTATCTGTGTGTCTCTACTTCACCCTTTCTTGGAGACCCTCGTCGTGGATCCGAAGGTCAGAGAGGTCGGATGACCTCTGGCACCGAAGGCCGTAGAATACCCATAGCACCGACTCTCCAGTCCAGAGATGTCCCGGGTCACAACAGATGGATGGAACTGTTTCCGTCTCGGAGGACTCTTAAGGAGTTGGAACATTATCAGCTTTGTTCTGCAGGAACCATTTGCTGTGTCAGCGGTAGGAAGCTTTTAGCAGGGTTTTGGCAGCTTGCCAAAAATGCTCAGGGTGAAAGAGGTGTCGCTCCGGACGGCAGTTCCGAAGAGCTCTCTAGAACTTAAAAGCTGAATGATGGAAAGCTGGAATGCGACTCCGACTATGACTGCTGAATCACCGTAAGTGATTCTGTTTTAATATTCTCATATTATGATTTACTTGGCCAATCGGAGCGTGCCATGTTAAGGGATATTACCAAGAAGACCTCAGAAAACACGCCTTCTTGAAATACCGGATGCTCTGATCTGGGGTACAGAAATATCTATGTGTCATGAGTTTAACTTAACTTTAATTTGTCCTTGCGTCTGGGTGCGGGTGACAATTGCCTTGTCATATCAAACTGTACTGATTACCACATATACATATATATATATATATATATATATATATATATATATATATATATATATAAATCAATGTAATACTTCATTTTATTTCAATAATTCAAGCACAGATTACTGAAACATTATTATTATCCATATAATATTTGTTGATTTCATTTCATGAATGATCAACTCATATAAGCTGAAGCAGTCCTCCTATTATGGAGAGTTGGCACTCCTGCTGTGTCATCAAAGAAGGCTTTGTTTGGGAACACAGGCTGACAACATCCCCCCCCCCCCCCCCCCCCCCCTTGAAATGTCAACAAGGTTGCAGTATCCTCCTGGCTTGTAGGGAGATTGTGTGTAAAATCCACTTTAGGGGATAGAATTAGGTCTGCAGATGACCAGTGGCATCTAGTTCAATATGTAGGTGAAAATTGACCATTTCTGGACATTACATTATGCTTATTTTTCCAAACAATGCAAGACAAACATTCTCATAAAATGACTAAAACTAAAAAAAATTTAAATAAAATGCAATGCAAACAAAATTTTCTAAATAGGTTAAACTGAAGTGAAAAATGTAAAAACAGAAACAGCATTTCTTCCTGATTCCTGGAACCATTTTCATGTTTTTTTTCTTTGCTCATAAAAGTTACATTTTATAATAGATAATCGTGTATTTATATGAGAAGTTGCCTAGACATTTTTTTGTAAGAAAATTAAAGTAACAGGGATTGGAACCAGGGTCAGGACAAGGACGTTCTCACCACTAAGAATCACGCCTAGCACAAGTAATGTAGGGAGGTGTTAGGCCTGACTCGAGCTGAGCCGGACCGGAGCGAGAGTTTGGATTGTAGCATGTATTTATGACCCAAGCACGGAGTGACTGACGCCGGGCAGATAGACACGCGTTTGCTCTAGGAGCCAAACTGTACAAGGCTAGTGAGCACGGCGGCTCCGAAAGGAAACAAGCTGACTTACTATGAGTCGGCAGGGTGAGTAGCTTGGGCTGGTCTGGCCAGAACTGGTTAGAGTAATCCGGTAGGATTCGGTAAGGACTCGGAACATAGTCTGGTTAGGATCGATGACGGAGTGATCTGGTGTTGCGCTGCACTTCCTTATGTAGACGTGGTGGGTGACGTGAGCCGGAAGGCTGGTGCTGGGAATGCTGGGTAGTGGAGTTTGACCGGGCTGAATGAGTGTGGGTTCCTCCGGGGGAGGATGTCGAGGGCTGAGAGGAAGGCAGAGTGACAGGACCCCCCACCCAAAGGACGGCCCCAGAAGTCCCAGGGTGACTGGCCCAGAAATCAGAGATGAGCGAGGGGTCCATGATCGCTCTTGTCGGCTCCCAGGAGAATTCCTCAGGACTGTAACCCGCCCAATCCACCAGGTATTGCCAGCCTCTGCCACGGCAACGGGCGTCCAGCAGGCGCCGCAAGACGAAAATCCCATCCTCGCCAACCCCTTGAGGCAGAGGCTCGGGATCCGGAGGAGGAGCGAGGGGAGAAGTCCGTACAGGCCTCAACTGGGACACATGGAAGACGGGATGGACTCTGAGAGGTCTGGGCAGGCGGATGCGGTAAGCCACCGGGTTAATGACCCTCTCCACCGGGTAGGGTCCCACAAACCATGCCGCGAGTTTCTGGGAGCCAGCGAGCAGGCGCATGTTCCGGGTAGACACCCAGACCCTGTCGCCAGGTTGGAATACCAGCCCCGTCCAGTGGCGGCGTCTGTGCTGATGAGCGTTCTCCGTGTTGGCTCGCTTGATGGCTGCCCGAGCATGGATCCAGGCGAGGCGGCAACGCCGGACCAGGGTCTGGGCAGCGGGGACCTCAGTCTCTGGTTCCTGGTGGTGGAAGAGAGGAGTCTGGTACCCGTAGCAGAGCTCGAACGAGGAAAGACCAGTGGCCGAGGAAACGTGGAGATTGTGGGACATCTCCGCCCACAGGAGGTATTTGGGCCAAGTGGTTGGCTGAGACGAGGCAAAGCAGCGGAGGTACCGACCAAGTTGCTGATTGGTACGTTCGGTCTGCCCATTGGTTTGTGGGTGGTAACCAGAGGAGAGAATGCTACTGGCACCAACCAGCCGACAGAAGGCTTTGCAGAATCTGGACATGAACTAGAATAGAATAGAATAGAATAGAATTCAACTTTATTGTCATTGCACATGTACAGGTACAGGGCAACGAAATGCTGTTTGCATCCATCCAGAAGTGCTTTAGCCGTGAAATAGATGTATTACAATATATATTAGCAATAATATAGATGTGTAAGTATATTACAGAAATGGATCCGTTACATATGCTATAATGTACACGGTATGATGTATGTTATGAATATTCTATGACTATAAGTATGTACAGGCTGTAGTTAATACAAGCAGTCCATGAGTTTAACGTGGGTCATATGTCAGGAGGCAGAGTTCAGGAGTCTGACAGTTGTGGGGAAGAAACTGTTCCGGTACCTGGTGGTCTTAAACCCGGAGGCTCCTGTAGCGCCTCCCAGAGGGCAGCAGGGTGATCAGTGCATGTGATGGGTGACTGTGGTCTCTGATGATTTTCCCTGCCCTTTTCAGACACCGCTTCCTGTAGATGTCCTTTATGGCAGGAAGTGGTGCTCCGGCGATGCGCTGGGCAGTTTTCCCGACCCTCTGCAACGCCTTCCGGTCCGAGGCGGAGCAGTTCCCATACCAGACTGTTATACAGTTGTCAGGATGCTCTCGATGGTGCAGCGATAGAAGTTCACTAGGATGTCTGAGGACAATTTGTCCTTCCTCAGAGTCCTCAAGAAGAAGAGGCGCTGGTGAGCCTTCTTGACCAGCTTGGAACAGTTGGTAGTCCAGGTGAGATCCTCGGAGATGTGGACTCCCAGGAACATGAAGCTGCTCACACGCTCCACTGCCGTCCCCTTAATGTGGATGGGTGGATGTGGGTCAGCATTCCTCCTGTAGTCCACGATGAGCTCCTTAGTCTTCTCAGTGTTGAGCAGCAGGTTGTTTGTGTTGCACCACTGAGTCAGACGGTCCACCTCCTCCCTGTAGATGGTCTCATCGTTGTCACTGATGAGGCCAATCTCCGTAGTGTCATCTGCAAACTTAATGATGGTGTTGGAACCATCAGCAGGTCTGCAGTCGTGGGTGAAAAGGGAGTAGAGGAAAGGGCTCATCACACAGCCTTGTGGTACACCAGTGTTCATTGTGATTGTTGAGGTGGGGTTGTGTGGGGTCCCGATCTGAAACAATGTCCTGGGGGAAACCATGGAGGCGCACCACCTGCTCCAGGAGGATCTCAGCCGTTTGCTTGACTGTGGGCAGACCAGGAAGCACCATCAGGTGGACCGCCTTCGAGAACCTGTCCACAATGGTTAGGATGGTCTCGAGCTGGTTGACAGGAGGTAGCCCGGTCACAAAGTCCAGGCCGATGTGGGACCATGGTCAGTGCGGTATTGGGAGAGGTTGTAGATCTCCGGTCGGGGGTTGGTTTGGTGTCTTGGAACGGGCGCAAGTGGGAAAGGCGGCCATGTATTCCTTTACGTCCTTGGCCATGGAGGGCCACCATAGCGCACATTGCAGGAACTGGAGGGTTCGGGTCTCCCCTTGGTGCCCAGCCAGACGGGATGCATGCCCCCAGATCAGGGCTTCAGAGCGGCAGGAGGAAGGCACATAAAGCCTGTCGGAAGGCGTATCGGCAGGTGCGGGTTTGGAGGGCAAGGCGGCTCGGATGGCGTCCTTTACCGGCCAGTGGAGAGCAGCAATGATCTTCTGGGCTGGGAGAATAGGAGGTGGTTCCCTGGTGGGTGCAGACTGGGTGTAGTGGCGGGAGAGGGCATCAGCCTTGAGATTCTTTGAACCAGGACGATAGGCCAGGTGGAAGTGATATGGCTCAAAGAAAAGCGCCCAGCGGGCCTGACGGGGGTTAAATTGCCAGGCATTCTGGATGTGGATGAGGTTTTGGTGGTCCGTCCAGATGGTAAAAGGGTCCGTTGTGCCCAGCAACCACTGCCGCCATTCCCCCAAGGCCCATTTAATAGCCAGGAGTTCCCTGTCACCTACCCCGTAATTGCTCTGGGTTGATGTGAACTTACGGGAGAAGTAAGCACAGGGATGCAGTTTGGAATCTGGACCGTGTTGGGACAGGACCGCCCCTGCTCCCACTTCAGAAGCGTCCACTTCCACCACAAAAGTCTTTGTTGGGTCCGGGTGCACGAGGATGGGGGCAGTGGTGAAGTGATGGACCAGGGTGTGGAAAGCCTGTGTGGCCTCAGGAGTTAGATGGAATGGGCGGGTCTGGTTGGATGTTTTGGTTAGGGCAGTGAGAGGGGCTGTGATGGAGCTGAAACCGCGTATGAAGCGTCGTTAGAAATTCGAAAAGCCCAGGAAGCTCTGCAGCTGCTTCAGGGAAGTGGGTATCGGCCATTGGGCCACAGCCTGGACTTTCTGGGGGTCCATTGAGAAACCCTGGGATGAGACGATGAACCCCAGGAAGGAAATGGTTTCCTGGTGAAAAGCACACTTCTCCAGCTTGCAGTAGAGCCGGTTCTCCAACAGCCAGGAGAGAACTGCTCGGACGTGTGTGACATGTTCCTCCAGGGTTCGGGAATAAATCAAGATGTCATCGAGGTAAACGAAAACCCATCTGCCCAACATGTCTCTCAGGACGTCCGTGATGAGGCGTTGGAAAACGCCGGGGCTGTTGCACAAGCCAAAAGGCATCACAAGCTACTCCCAGTGGCCTGTCGGGGTGATAAAGGCGGTCTTCCACTCGTCACCTTGCTTTATCCTGACCAGATTGTACGCACTGCGTAGGTCCAACTTGGTGAAAATGGTGGACTGGGACACTACATCCAGGGCGGTTGTCATTAGAGGCAAGGGGTGGCGATCGCGGACCGTGATCTTGTTTAAACCCTGGAAGTCGATGCATGGGCGAAGACCCCCTCCTTCTTTTTTACAAAGAAGAAACCCGCGTCACCTGGCGAGGTGGAAGGGCAGATGAACACATGTTGAAGGGCGTCAGTAATATAGGCGTCCATGGCCTGGGTTTCTGCTGGGGACAGGGAGTACAAGCTGCCCCGAGGTGGAACAAAACCGGGCAGGAGTTTTATCTCCAGGTCGTAAGGGCGGCGAGGAGGCAAGACAGTGGTGGGGTTCTTTGAGAAAACCTGAGCCAGGTCATGATAACAGGAGGGGAACTGTGACTTGTCGACATCCTCAGGAACTGGGTGGCCAGGCTCTGAATCGGGCTGAGGAGGTCGATGAGACTGGCAGACAGCACCCCATATAAGCACTTGGCCAGACAACCAGGAGATCTGGGGATTATGGCGCAGGAACCAGGAGTGACCCAGAATCAGGGGGGACAAAGGAGCCGTCACGATCAGGAACTGGAGGGTCTCGTAGTGGGAGTTAATGTCCATGCGGAGACCAACCGTCTCCTGACGGATTGGATAGGGTCTGATAGGGGTTCCATCCACGGAGGTAACGGGAATGGTCTGGCGGAGGGATGACAGGGGAACCCGAAGTCGAGAGGCGAGGTCTTTGTCCATGAAGCAGTCTGCTGCTCCGGAATCCAGGAGCGCCTTCAGCTGGACGGGTCCCTGGGAAAGATGAAGGGTGACTGGGAGCAGGGTGCGGGTTGAGGGGGCGCCGGTGACTCCAAGTAGGACCCCTCTGCTACAGCCTACTTGGGGTCTGCGTTTCCCGGCCGCAGAGGACAGGTAGCACGTCGATGGCCAGGAGGACCGCAATAGGCGCACAACCCCTCTCTGTAGCGTCTCTCTCACTCCTCTGGGTTCATGTGTCCCAGCTGCATGGGTTTATCAGTGGACACACTGGTTGGGCGAGGACGAGCTGGCGTTAAAGTCGTTGCCACTGGCGGTTCAACGGATCGACGGGTAAAGAGACGCAGGTCCATCTGAAGAGTGAGGTCGGCCGCCTCTTCTAGGGTCTCCGGGGTCTCTCTTCCAATCATGCCGTCTTGAATCCGCGGAGAGAGCCCCTCCAGGTAGACCGCCTTCAACGCATCCTTACCCCATCTCAGTTTGGCAGCCGTGGTACGGAACCGAGACGTGTACTGGGCCACAGTCTGATTTCCTTGTTGAAGCTGAAGGAGCTGGGCCTCCGCTGACAACTCGCCGCTGGGGGGAACAAAAGCCTTCCTTAGTTCGGCCACAAAAACTTCATATTCGTTGCAGGCCTCCGACTTCTTATTATACAGGGCTGCGGCCCACTCCTGAGCTCGGCCGGTGAGGAGGGAGGTGAGCAGCGCTACGTGGGAGCGGGCTGTGGCATAGCAGTGGGGCTGGCACTCAAAGATCATGGCGAGTGTGGCTAACATGCCTTCAGGGGAGCCGTGCGATCCGTCCCACTTCTCCGGGAGGCTAAGCATCGGTTTCTCCAGTTCACTGGAGGTTCGCTGCTGCACAGCGGAAAGCTGGAGAACCACTGTGGCGATGGACTCCACTTTATCAGCTAGGCGTCCCAGAGTAGCTCCCATCTGGGCCACCTGCGATCGCAGGGCCTCAAACTCCGCTGGGTCAATGTTGGACTCAGTCATCCTGTTAGGCCTGACTCGAGCTGACCGGGACCGGAGCGAGAGTTTGGATTGTAGCGTGTATTTATGACCCAAGCACGGAGTGACTGACGCCGGGCAGATAGACATGCATTTGCTCAGGAGCCAAACGGTACAAGGCTAATGAGCACGGCGGCTCCGAAAGGAAACAAGCTGACTTACTATGAGTCGGCAGGGTGAGTAGCTTGGGCTGGTCTGGTCAGAACTGGTTAAAGTAATCCGATAGGATTCGGTAAGGACTCGGAACATAGTCTGGTTAGGATCAATGACTGAGTGATCTGGTGTTGCACTGCACTTCCTTATGTAGACGTGGCGGGTGACGTGAGCCGGAAGGCTGGCGCTGGGAATGCTGGGTAGTGGAGTTTGACCGGGCTGAATGAGTGTGGGTTCCTCCGGGGGAGGATATCGAGG